>NW_021853281.1:892922-901519 GCF_003651465.1 Formica exsecta
TATATATATATATATATATCTCCCTTTCTATGACAATATGTTTTCGGTACATAAGACATATATTTTATCCCTACTCCGTACCTCGAATTACTTGAATAACTTCGTCATGATCGCACTGTTGGAATTTCATGATCGCGCTTACGCGGCGACGGTGGTCGCGCTCAAAATGCGGAAGCAATGTCTATAGGCTGTATGATGTTTACCGATAAATGCATTGGAGTACATTGGCAACTTGATATTTCCCATGGTCGGATGGTCGTACACAAAGCAACGCGGAATAGGCTTCCAATTATTTGCAACGAATAACGTAATATTAACGCGATAAACATTTTAATCAAATCGTACCGTATCCAACTCGCGCCATTAAAATACGTCAGAAGCTCAAAAGGCTAGCCATTCCAAATTTCATTCGGATTACAACGTATCGCGTTCTCGCTTTGTATCCATTACAATCGATTTAAACCCAATCTTGCAATCTTGATATTGCTCCCCTTTTTATTTCCAATTATTGGCTATTACGATGTTACAGTTTCCGTTTCTCCCTGTTCTATACACAGGTTTATCACCGTTACAGAACGATCGCCCCGATGTATATAACGCGATGCGGCATCCGATTCTCGGACATGCCGTGTTATTTATTTCGAATTTTCGTTTGCGGCTTCTGGCGCGGAAACAGCAAGCCGCTGCCGCTGCTTTCACTAACTGATCGAACTAAAACGCGAAGCTTCGTCACGAAGAGAGGGGAGACAGAGAGAGAGAGAGAGAGAGAGAGAGAGAATAAAGTATAAAATGGAAAAGGGCAGCTATGCGAACAAATTGTGGTAAATATTTCCCATCAAAAACAGCGTCGACAAATTAGCGGTTGTGTCTATGAAGCCAACCAATGCGAGTGGCATAATCGAAATGAAAGCCGCGTCGCGAAAATATTTTGGACAACACACAAAAAACGCTCTTCTCTCTATCACAAAAAAAAAGAGATATGCAGATAGTCACCACTCACACAAGAGAACGACGATCGGACGATTGTGTTTCGTCGTAGGTCAACAGAATTTTCACTCGAAGTACGGTGAATTTAAAATTTCGCGAAAGCAGGAAGCCAGTGCTGTTGCTGTTTGCCAACGGCTTTGGTGTGAAACCGGACGGAATTAATCGAATATAAAATATGGCATTAAGAAGCGATCGAAGAAGATGCCACTCTTTTCATCAGCCAACTTTTCGATATTCGAGTGTAAATTTCGCTCGGTTCCCGTCTTGCTTCGTCTCCGAATTTCTGTGCAAGTGGTAACGCCTTATCCTGTGATTTTCATCAATTCATTCCCGCTTCATTTATCTTGGGAAATAATACATAAGTGGAAAATCGAAAGGGATAGATTGACAGCAGATTTTCTCTCTTCTCGATTAATACTTCGATGTTGCCGAAAAAGCAGGAAGATCGCAATCGCGTTCTGCGGATTATTGTTTACGCGCGCTGGCAGGACATTACATCCGCAAATAGTTTAGACAGAATTACCGAGAGAGGATTTGTAATCTCTCGTAAAAATATATGTTAACTGGGCCACGCAATCTCGAGAGCAGGACGGAAACAACGATATCGCGCCATGGGCTTGGACGGAGAATAAAAAAGGAAAGCAAAGGAAAGGAAAACGCAGGCGTATACTTTGCGCAAATATTTTACTTGCGCCTCGGATGCTCTAAGTACGCGGCTTCAAGTAGAAAGACAAATGTTAGGTAGTATAATCCATTTCTTGCTTATTTTTTGGAATCGCGCTTTCGACCAGTGAAGAGAAAAGAAGAAAATTGTTAAAATAATAGGATTATAAAAAGCGTTGATAAAAACGTGTATCTGCCTTTGTAAGAGAATAATTACGTTGTATCTGAACATGTTCCCCAACACGATTTAAACAATTAAGAGGTTCTCGCGCTCCATTTAACATATGTAAAGTCCGTAAGTTTATGCCGTAAGAAATAAAGCGAAATTTGCTTGACTCTGATTCTCGCAGGAAATTATTATTCAATTTCGTTCAGCGTGACGGTACGAATGCGATGCGATGCCGAGTAACGTGACGTTCATTCTATAACATCCATCATGACGAAATTAAATCGCACATGTAAATCGAGACGTCGTATTTTACATTTACAAGTTAATATTTTAAGTTTTGTCCCGCGCGCGGAACGAATATAATATAAAACCCAAGAATCTCGCATCCCGGCTCTTCGGTAAAAGTACGACCATTTAATTCAATTATAACGCGAGTGCTACGGACGTCAGATTCTACGTTTATTACTTTTTATCCCAGACAGCAGATTTATATGGAATTCGCCATACTTTCGTGGCAAGTAACAAGATTCATTCGCGACATTTCTTTTATTACACTCGCGTTAATTATACTAAAAATCTCGAGTGCAATCTTCCTCTCTTTCTCCCGGATGACTAGACACCGATTTATTATGTTGATCTGCCGTGAGAAAACTTGGCTTTTCCATACTTTAGATATAAGAATATAAATTATAATATCTTGGGTCTCTTCCTCTTTTTTTTTCATTTATTACAATTTACTATATTTTAATGAAGAGAGAGCACAAATATACTTTCTCTCTTATTTTCACGTGTTAGAAATATAAAATGCTATTTCAGTTATTAATCAATTATATATGCATTATCACCTAAATTCGTAAACTAAATAAATTCAAGGTTAGAGGTATAATAAAAGCACTAGTTGAAGTGCATGGTATTCCGCGAAAGAAGAGGCTCCTTCGCGAGTTCCTTCGAGATCTCTCGAGTTCTTGCGAAATCTCGCGCCGCGTTTCCGCGCTGTAATGCAATTCCGCGTGTCTCGAGTTTTTGCACAGAAGGAAATGTATCTTAGGGAAAAACTTGCGCGCGCGCGCGCGCGCGTACATTCTCGCGATAACGTACTGTTACAATTTTTCGCGCACCGAGGAGTCTGCCAAAGGAAGAATTGTTTGGAGTGGCTCGCGTGTCGATCGTGGCGCCGAGAAAATTCTACAATCTACATCATATATTACCCTTAATTCACAAAGTGCCAAAATATATGATTACACGAGACTCGAAGCGCTTTGTGTATCGGAGCGCGACTCTTGTCTCGAGATGTCAGTCATTTTTGGAAACCGGGGTCCTACAAATCGCGGTAACAACACGTAAAATTATCAATTTAGGGCGCAATAGCCATCAACGGCGATTTTGATGGAACTACCGATTAACAAGTCGCCGCTTGTGAGCATCGAAGCGATCACGACATAAAATATTTGATGCTCGCTTCAAGCATTATTTTTTCACGGCGTGTACCTGCCATTCGCGACATATATCACGATGGGTATATCACGGTGAGATAAAATGAAAGCGTGCCACACTGTCGCTTTCGCGTTTTAAATTACAACGATTTATTAAATTATTCAATGTAATATCTCCATGAAACAGTACACGGTTGTGAGCGAAGAGAATTTAGCGCTAGGTGTATAAGCAACAAAACAGTCGTGCCGTTACAATGCTGTAATTTTGCACTCGTAGCGTAACGTTTATCACTCGGCGATATCATTTATTTTCGCGCAAAGACTAAATTCCGCGCCCTCGATACTTTTTTTCTCCTACGAAAGTGCAAAAAATACTGAAAAATACCGAGTTACATGAGATAACTCTAAAACAAAACAAACTTTGGCGACATAATTAGAACCAAATGCGAGATGAACATTATGATGATCTCCCTCATGATTATCTATGACTAAGCGACGTTTATTACGCGACATAAACGTCCAAGTCCATGAAGATCGCGCGAAAAGTTTCAGCATAGCCGACATGTGCCACGCAGCGTTTTACAAGTACCGCGACTGTAGGAAACAATTATCTCAGGACGTAAGATAACACGTAGACTGCTGTAGAAATTTGCCAAAACGACGGGGCTCTTGGCTAGGGGAGAAACTGGCGTTATGACAATCAGCAACTTCCGGCAACGCGGAGCAGCCGAAGGCTATCGAGCGACGTTATATACGTTGTCTCTCTCTCTCTCTTTCTCTCTCTTCATGTATGTGGACGCGTATACGAATCATCCCTAGTTGCTCACGGTTTCATTAGCCTGGATATTATAAGGAAAGTTTCGTCTTCGACCGGAGGACGCAATGTCTCTCTGTCATTTGTCTTTCCTCGAATTAATGTCACGTCGTCGCGCTGGTAAATTGGTCGTATACGTATATATGTAGCGCCATAATAGCGCCGTTATCTTTTTCTGATCCGTACACAAAGTAAGGAGCGCGATCCACGGCTTTATTGTTAACGACATTTCTACGACGATACGCATACATTATTCGAATTTATATTTTAGCCACGGCTACATTATTCCGGTATAATGTTACCGTATTCTTGCGCGCGACGAGTAAACGAAGACGAGGATTTTTCTTTATACTCGCGTAACCACTCGTGTCGAGCACTCATAGAGAGCGTCTGCATTCTTCTAGGCAGACTTTCATTGCGCGAGAAAACATCGCCGCGAGAAAGGAACACGACGGACTTGAGGCGAGAGGCGAGAGGCGAGAGGCGAGAGGCGAGAGGCGAGAGGCATGAGAGAACGAGAGTGAGCCCGTAAAATTTATACGGAAAGATAATATATCGGAGCGGTATTTTGCGGGATGTTCAGCCACGCAGGGAGATGGAGAGAGAAAGAAATAGAGAGAAAGAGACACGAGTGGCTTATTTTTGGCGCGAGAGGACGCTCCCCCACTCGCGGGGGTTAAAGAATGTCTTGCTTTTGATTTATACCCCGTTCCAGAAGTTGCGGATGCACAAACATCGTCTGGCACAAGCCGGATTGTTCTCGCACCTTCCGCCGTGCTTGTACAAGGATACTTTCTGCCACGACCCGAAGATACAAAACCAACGTGGCATCCTGCTTACAATTTATGTAGGAATTTCATCCACGCTATATCCCGGGACCCGTCAACAGTGTGTGTTTTGCAACGAGAGATATATAATTGCCCATAAAAAAAAGAGCGACCAAAGCTTTTTGTTTAAACATGATTAACGCCAAGAAAAGACTTTTATGAGATAATATTAATTAATATTTTATATTATATTTTATATTGTATTATATAAATTTATAATAATACACTTATATATCTCTCTGAGGCAAAAAATTATTATAAGTTGAAAAAGTTTAGCAACAATTGTAGTTTTTTTCCAAACAAATTATTAAAAACGTAATATGTATTTTTACATAAAGATAATAAAAACCTTTTCTAAAAATAAGCATTACTAATTAATTTTTCATTTATTTAACCGAGAATGCAATATATTATATTACTGACCACGATTTTACAATTTTCCACGTGAATTATTATTGAAATCATTGCGTCTTAATTAGTATGCGTTTATCTATTCGACAGCGATCGATCCGCGCGTTGGCGCAAACTCGACGCGAGCACTTTGGTATCTATGCCATTGGAAAAATGTCTGTTATTTCGCGAAAGCAATCTGATGCCATATACTTCTCGTTATCTTCGGACAAGTCTTCTTTGCCGGCGTCGAAGGTACTCAGCTTTCCCGCTTGACGTATCGGAAACTTCCTTGATCGCCCTTCTGTCCTATATCAAACGTTCAAAATCGAAATTAGCGGACAGATCGTCGAGCGCATCGATTAACGTACCGATGCAAGGACGAGAGATCGAGAGGCACAGAGGAATAATGGCAGCGCGAATTAATTTTTATCTCGAGTTACGGGATAATCGAGCATAACATAACTTGTATGCGAAAGTTGACGCCGCGAGTGCGTTAAATGAGCGACACGACAGACGATGCACCTCGGTACATCACGGTAATTATCCGATAAACGGTACAAATGATATTTAGAACATGTCAAGCTTAACATCCACTCAAAACTTCACTATTGCTTGCCTGTTTCTACTGAATGATAAACTCCTGATTAATTGCATGAGGAGAGTTCAACGATACTTTACCTAATGTAAATAGCTAATGACAATAGCACGTTATTTAACGTCAACAATCGTTATGTAAATAAAGAATCAGCGAAAGCTTTCTTCAATTTGCTTGTTATACCGATTTTCAGATCTTGTTTAATTATTGCTTTTAATTCCCTTTTAATTACTCTATCTCATATTTGATTTTAACATTAAATTTGTTAATGTTTTCGTGCATTTCTTTTAATTTTTTTATCGTAATAAATATATACGAAAAGATATTGATTAAAGAGTATACTCTCGATCGTATTGCAAGAATATACAAGAAAGTAAAGTATTCGTTGTAAAGAAAGCAGTCTCGTCAAAACACTCTTATCGTTAGCGGAAACTCTGCATTGTATTCCAAGATTTACATCGAAATAGTGAGAGTTTCTCGTTTCTCTCGAACCAACTCCTTGCTCGGTGAAGGATTTGTCATCCGAAAGAATTTTAATAGATTTCGATAAAAGATAGTCCCGGTCGGTGCTTTTGACACCGGAATTTATGAAACGAGGATTTGTCAGGCAACAGAACGCGCGAAAACATACGCGCGCAAGTGTTAAGTCGGGTCGGATATTACGTCACGCCATGGTTATCGGCGCCGTTGACAAAAAGGCGTATCACAACGGCGGCGAAAGGGGAGCAAATGAGCCCTTTTTTTCGGATCGACGATGGTCCTCCAACAACCGAGGATTACACAGCTTTCGCACGATGGAAGAAGAAGACGCGCGCGCGAGAGAGAGAAAAGAAAGAGCGAAAAGCACGTTAGCTCGCTCGCTCTCGTTCTTACGGCGGGAATTTTCAGGCGTCAGGTTTTCCGGGAAATTTATGGCGAGGTCACAGCTTGGATCGCCATGAACAGTGCTCACCCTCCTTTATCCGACCTTGTTATCGTTCAAGACCTTTTGGTCCCGCAGGTGTTACGCGCGTAATACGTGAGCGATGTATTCACGCCCGAGAAAGAACATGGCTCATCCGATGGGATATCACGAGCTTGACGCGAGCCGAGAACGGTCTCGTCTTCCGGTCAGTGTGCTTATTGCAATAGAGATCGACCTTAGTGCAAGTGCGACCTTAGTTTCTCGCAATTTGCAGCGGTCGAGATAAGACGACGCCAAGATAGAAGCGTCGAGAGATTCAATGAAGAACACGCCCCGAGATCTTTATACCGTATAAGAAAAGAAAGAGAGAGAGAGAGAGAAAAAATCAGAAAGAGAGAGGACGAAAGGCCGGCGATCGAGTTACCGATTTATTAGACCATAAATTATCCTTAACAGACGTCGATAGCCGTGCCGGCAAGTTCGTATCTTCCCGTTTTTAGAGCCACAGGCGGCAGTCGCGCGATCATCCAATTTCACGGTGGATATCATTTCTTGCATATCCCTGAGAAGACACATTTTGCAATTATGATATGTGTGCGGCGCCCGCATGTCAAGAAACGTAAAGCTTTCCAGAAAGGAGATTTATCGACCGCTATTTTTGACGCTTCGCGAATATCGGGTCGCTTTTCTGTTACCTGACATTTCACGGATACAAGATGTCGCGGCAACGACACACGAGACAGCCTCTTCTCCGAACGCAGTTTCTCTTCTTTAAGCTTGCTCTAAAGCTAAGCTTTTGATTTCCGTTGAATAAAAAATTAATCGCCGTCTTCGTGAACCATTTAATGTCGAGATTAAAGGATTGGCCGACGTTTATTTTGCAATTTAATTATATAAATATCAAGCTACATCGGGGACTAGAGAGGTGGGAAAATATTGAAATATAACGACGACGAGAGATGAATAGAAGTTGAATAAATTATATATACGCGCGTGTTTACGCATCTTGGACGACGATGAAACTCGGTGCATGGAAATAATTACGATTCTGACGCTTCGAGCGTCGCTGGATCGCGATAGGATGCGGATTAGACGAACAGCGGGAGACAAAGAGATAGAAATAGGAAACCGGCAGCGACGGCAGAAAAGAGGAGATAACGGGCAACAAGGAGACGCAGATCCAATTTGATGACTGGATACACATCGCTGAATGCACGTCTAGCTAAAGTAATTATTAACACCAATTGCAAAGTAATTAAACATCGCTGCGCGCCTTCGTCATCCCTCGCTTGTCCGGAAGCTTAAATCTTCTTATACGCGCAAATCACAACAATTTTTCCCTCTCGCGTTTCTCTCTCGCCATATAATCCCCCGGTATATCGATACTTGGTAGAATCAGGCACGTCCACATACATAAAAGGCGACAGTTTAAAAAATGTTATCAAGAAAATACCTTCTATTAAAACCAAAAATATTTTATTATAACGTGAAATAAAGAATTGAATAAAATCTATTAATAAAAACATTCTATTATATAAAAACCGATCGAAACGTGTAATTAGTATCGTATAACGCCAATATGTATGTAATACTAGGTCGCTGCACGAATAAGCAGTTCGTTAGCATCAGCTTATCGCCAATCGGTGTATAAAACCCGCTTTTTACGACACAAAGAACACCGCGCGCGCCCATGCGCACGTATATAACGACGGTAAATAATGCATAATTCCCAAGTAAATCATCAACCACGGCGTTTATCGTTTCTTTAAAGGCGACACGGCCGCGGTAAGGAAAGCGCCGGGTGCCCCGACG
>NW_021853281.1:902088-903559 GCF_003651465.1 Formica exsecta
CTCTTTTATTCCACGTTGATCTTTCGCGTTTCGCGCACCGCCCGCTCATTACGTCCCATACAGCTTAGACGGTCCATTAATGCTGCGAGCAGATACCGGGGCGCGCTTTAATTGTCCGTTATAACTCAGGCGAACGTAACTTTTCCCGTAGGGATGTCAAGGAGGTGGGCACGAAGGTTACGGAGTAGATAGTAGGAAGAGGATCGGGGGGGGGGAAGATGAAGAGGGAGGGGAGGGGGACGGTGGAGAGAACGAACTGGCAGGCGAAGTGGAGAGATGGCGTTTTAAGTTTGCGAGGGTGTTAGTGAAAAGGCGACATTAAAACGTCAGGCCACGTCTTGTATGCATCCCAGGGGTCGCGGATGAGGCATCGTCAAAAAAAAAGTGGGGCGGCGCCCCTAAATCAGTGTAATCGGTGACCTGCCTGGGGAGTACATTAGAATAATTTACGACGTCCCGCAGCAAGACGTAAAAAGACATCGTGTAACGCTTTCTCGTTCCGCTTCTCGTTACTCTACGTCGTCCGTTCCATCTATCTATCTCTCTCTCTCCCTTTCACCCTTCGCCTTTCTTTCTTTGTTTTCACGCTTCGTTCTCGACGCTTTTCTCTCTGCGTCTTTCGGTAAAATCGAATTATAATCATAATTAAAACGCAGCAAAATCCCTTTCATTTATCCCATTGTTGTTTTTCCACCATTATCACTTACAATATATTTCAATCATCTCTCAAATACGAATATTCGGAAGTTAATATATTACCGATCTGCGTGTCGTGTGGAGAGAGATATTTACTGCGCATCTGCTCTCCGGAACAATGATACACCGGAGCGTCACGGAGCTCTGCTCGCGGTTTACCGCGAGCGCAGAGGTTTCGGATAGCTTATCCGACCGCTGCGAAATTTCGCCATTAAGTTCGAAAGGAGAATGCTTCTGACACCCGAGTTTCACATACGTTTACCTCTTAAGTCTACGAGTGCTCAAGTCGACCTAAGTAGATCAGGCCGGACAAGGGTCAACTAAAACTCGGAGAATAACTCCTTACGTCCCGCACAGACTCCGATATAAGAGTAAAGGTCCTGCGACCGCGGCTATTCGCGCTGCGATCGCACAGTCGCGCTTTACTCGAAATTTCAGCCAACTTTGCGCGCCAACCACATTATCGGGAGCAACTCGCGAATAATAACAAATCGGATTATCGACGAACGGGGAATGAAATTTTGCCAAACAGGCGAACGAACGTCGCGTCCGGGATTCGTCGAGTCAAAGTTATCGCGCTCCCTTTAGAGTTGTTGACTCCGTCTCCTTGTTTGCGATTCCCCGTTTCCGACGTCGTTGAGATGCGAGGTGTCGAAAAGGATCGCAAGACCAACTCTATCCGTCGAATCCGCCAGGGACGAACACATTCTTTCGGTAGGCGAAGGATTAGGCAGCGAGTGCACCCACGGGGAATTTTCACAAGATTCGCGGAAAG
>NW_021853281.1:903609-908567 GCF_003651465.1 Formica exsecta
AGACAACTTCCGCTCACGTGGCAGCTTCGTACGTTTCTCTCCACGTATGTGCCTTATACAGAGTGTATCGCTCGTCTCCGGGGACGCTTACTAACTTCTCTGTACAGCTAAGCTCGTATTGTATAGCTTGTAAATATTTCTACGCATATATTAGTCATGAAACATGTTTTCCGATCAGTTTACTGATAACGTTTTACTTTCCCTGGAGGGATTACAAATTTTATCACCGAAATCGATACCAGACGCGACAGATATTCAAGAATTAATGAAGAAAGGATTTGTAAAAAATAAAACATGCACCAATGTAAAACTATAGAAAGAAAAAACCGTCTCTATACAATATTTGTACGATATATAAAAATTCTATCTAAATAATAATTTATCGTCTAAACGTCTATTATCGACTAATAATAATAAAAGCGACAAAAATAACGTCAAGAGCAATGATATAGGAAAGATATTTTATTGCCCCGGGGAAATTCGCGTTTCCGCGATCTACCGCGCGAAAGCTCCTTGTGTCTACAGTGACATTCGAAATTGATAAATCGCGACGTGTCGCGGCAACGTTTGCGTGGCGTAACGACGCCGCTTCTATCCGCGCCTCGTGTCAGAAACGATCATCGTCTCACGCCACCTGATGCACACAAACACACGCACGCACGTGTACGTATATTGCTGCATCGGTGTTCGCAGCAAATGCGAATTTCCGCTTCCTCGCCACGATCGGCAAATATTCGCGTATTCGGATGCTCGCCACGGTAGGTAATAATTAACGTGTATTGACACGCGTGTTTCCTCGAGCACACGATCGACCCCCTGTCTGTCTGTTTGCTCGGGCGCGGATGTTTTCCCGACTCAGGAACGTCAAGACTCGGTGATTCAGCGATTTCGCCCTTCCCTTGTTCTCCTCCCCAATCCCCTCTTCCCGTCGCGATGCCTTGAATAATGCAATGATTAAACTTGAAAGGATGCACAGACGCCGAGGAAGCGGAAAGTTCCACGTAGGCGGAGGCGGCACCGCTCGTCGATGCATTTCAAATCGGTACATACCTGTTGGACAATATGACGACGCGAAACTCATCGTTGATCGCTTAAAAAGATACCGAAAATACGGATTTTACAGCGACTCGATCGAATTCCGTCATTTTAAATGCTGGAATGTACATATATAATTATTTTTTTCCAGCAAAGCCGTTGGGGAAATTTTTTCGGTTTATTTATTTTATTAAATATAGTCAAAGTATTGACAGAACAAAATATTACGTTCGTTTACAGTTATTCCTCTCAAACATGTTATACAAATTATAAATAATATATTACTATTTTCTAATATATCTTACAGCGTATATAAAACACGAACAATGTCAACAGTAAACAATAGTGGATTATATAATAAACTAACGTAAAACACGTTCCGCTAATTACTTGAATTAGTTAATGCCCCTCTAATATCGAATTTACGGCAAAATTAGCGTAATGCCGTTGCATGATGGAAAATAGTACGGGACGAAAGTTACGCTCATAGTGATAAAGCGGTTTGTACTCGAGAAACTCGAAGTCGATAGCTGCTAGAAACTGTGAGTTTGTCGAGAGTAAACGGCAACTAATGAGAGGAATGAGAATTCGAAGCTATCGCATCGTTGGAATTGCAAAGATAGCGGTGAGCAACTTGTTGAAAGATACCGAATGATCGATGAATTAATTACCGCAGATTAACTGGCTCTTGTAAAACAGTTCGGACACTCAATAAAATCAAAAATAGTTTACTCGCGCGCGCGAATGTGTTACGCCTTATACGCGTTTCGCGGGAATTCATCGAAGATTACGCAACGCAAAGAGAGTACCAGTTTGAATATCACGCTCAACGATGCTCCATTAGCTGTATTAAAGTTTTGGAGAATCATTAAAATTATCGCGAATTATTAATCTCGCTTTGACAACGAAAATGTCATCGTATGATGTTTTGAAGAGAATTTCTAGTGATTGTATTGTATATATGTAGTCATCGATTCGAGCTGAAATGCGTGTATGAAAATTATGATGGAAATAATTGCGGCATTAATGGGACCACAGCTGGAAATAAATCTTGCTCGATCATACGGCAGAAAATATTAAAGTTCAAACTAACTTTATGTGCGAAATAATAGTTAATGCGAGAGATGGTTTGAAATAAATGTATCTTGAAATTTTAATTCTCTATTTATAAGTAGAGTACGCGATTAGAGAGAGGCATCATTGTACAAAGCTTTACAAAATTCTTTAATTTTTTAATGGAACAGATGAGAACGTTATACCGTGTTCCGCGGGGACGAAATTAAGAACGATCGATCAACATGACTGAGTAGTAGCTATACGTGGGTGTAATTAGGAACGATCCCGTGAAAAGCTTAAAATTTTTGCTCGACGAGATATGGGCCAATATAAAAGCTATTGTAAGTTAGCGTTCGTTTAATTCGATTATTAAAATTTTCGCAACAGATATTCGCAATAGCCAATAAAATTCAGCCGTGTTTACTAACGTATCTTTTACACATGCATTTGTATCGCTATAAATTAAAATATTGAAACCAATTAATTAAATTAAAATATTCTCAGAAGAAAACGGGTTGAAATGCAACGTCACTGTCGAGAACCATAGACAGCGCTGGACTAAATCGCTATAACGCCAAATTTATGCAAATTGGATTTAGCAAGTTTAATACACCTTGGGCGGAGTTTACCTTGGTCCTCAAGGAACGTCTTTTCCACTTTACTTGTCAACTGATCGACAGGCTTGAGATATCGATTTTGAAGTAGCTCAGAAATACGTGATAGAGAGAGAAAGTGTGTGTGTGTGTGTGTGTGTGTGTGTGTGTGTGTGTGTGTGTGTGTGTGTGTGTGTGTGGGGCGCGCGCGCGCGCGCGAGATGTGTGTGTGTGTGGTGTGTGTGCTGCGTGCGCGCGGGCGTGAAAGAGAGAAAGTTTTTTAAAACTATAATTCATTATATACTCAATTTATGTATATCACGTACACATATTATACGTATCATATTTCGGATTAATAAATAACGAGTGCACCAAATAATTCAGTTACAAAGCTCAATTGGATGCATCGCAGCAATTCGAATTACATGACATCAATAGTTTGCGTGCTTTAATCGCTATCGTCAGAATTCTAATAATTTATCGAGCAAATGATATCTGAAAAAAGAAAAAGTTATGCAAATATGTGACCAGCCTCAATGTGCATGTTATAAATTCGCTTAAACAAATTTAACATTTATACATTTTGACGCGTTTACGTATGCATGGTTATAGAGTTGTAATGCACAATGTATTAAATTTGCGAGAATGAAGAGCAATGACCGCGCCGAGGGTATCAAAAACGCGAGATAATATTTAACAACGATCGACTCGGGTGAAAAGTTTATTATATTTCATGTCTCTAACCACATACACACACGCACGCACACACGCACGCACATTGTGCATTAAAACTATATGTGCAGCTGTTCGCGTAAAGCGTTTTATTCCTGTCATGCGCGTCAACGCAACCGGATTATGAAATCGGGAAATATAGATTACGCAATTCGAACGGGGATATCGAACGAAAGCCCAGGAAGAACTGCATACAACGCGCGTGAGTTTCCGTGCCAACATGGCCGATACTTTAGGAAATAGAAGCGGCAAAGGGCGTCCGTAACCATTCGCCGAGTTTGGATCGTGATTGATGACTGCTCGAAAGAGCGACGGCCAAGTGTTTTCGAGCGTGGAGGTGTCGAGCTAGTTCATTCACCGCCACGCATCGTTCTCGATCCTGACAACGCGATGTACGTCACGTATCCGTCCTCGCTCGGGGGAACGCAGAGTTTCGCGTCGATACTGTCTCATTTAGAATGCGCGTCGCACGAACGTCTCTTGTCAATGATACCCAACAACTTGCGATCAAAACATTCGTGTGTCCACTTAATCAAAAATTTCACGTAACAAAAATATGTAACGATATAATTAAATTAAGTAATGACAATATATCTAAATATCACGATAAGATGTGTACATATTTCGCAGAACTGTATGTGTGTTATCATCCAACGCGATGAAATCTCGTGATTCTCACCGACCCTTCGCGATTATTTTGGTCGTATTTTTCAACGTTCCTATACATATATCGCAGTTTAAGTTTGATAACCGAATTAGTTGCGATACGCGGGCGAACGCAAATTATCAAGCAGGAACGCCCAGGATACTAACGTTCATTCGTTGGTGAAAAGGATTTCGTTATAAGGGAATGCAATAGCGATTAAATACTTCCGTTATCTCGCTGAGCGATATCCTATTAAAATCCATTCAATCGTCGGTAGAATGAACGGACTGGTCGTATAATTTTATTAACCCCGTTATATGAGCATCAAACGAATCACGGGATTAATAGGATTTTGTCTGTCACAGAACAACGAATTCTATTCCAGCTCTCGGTAGAACATTGGCAAACGATCGAGTATCCGTATAGAACAATGAATCATGATCAATCTTTCCTCCTCCAATTACGATATATGTTCTCATGTGAATTTTATATTTAAAAAAATGCAAAATTAGAAAAAAAAAAGATTATTCAACTATTCGATATCTCCGACAAATTTTATCTTTGCTCGATAATATTAATTTTTAATATTTTTTTATTAAATAAACGTAATATTAATATTTCGTAATATTAAAAGAGACAGTTACATCGACTTAAACTATACAATGTAAATCCCATTGTTATATTACACGTATCTTTCGAGCTTGTTCAGCGGTTGCATGAATTCAATTGTTTAATTTCTACTCGTCGTGCGAGCGCATTACGCGAGAATGTTACGCTCCAGAAATCTCAAGTATTGAACAATGGAGAGACTCGATAGAGAGAACACACATGTGGATATCAAGTTTTCCACAATTCGTTCCCTCACGCGCCTCTCTTTTTCTCTCTCTTTCCCTCTC
>NW_021853281.1:908922-920049 GCF_003651465.1 Formica exsecta
TCTTTCCACATTGTGGTATTATCAGAAAGATGGAATTCTAGATATAATGTGTCACGTCAAGTCATCATACGCATTTCGAACCGTGAAATTGCTATTTATTCCCGGAGCACGCGGTGCAAAGAGAAGAGAGAAGATGCGAACGCGAAAGAGAAGAGCGAGAATGAAAAACGGAGAAGAGGCTGGCGCGGGCCGACGTAACCATTTGGCCACCTCGAATCCATTACGAACAAAACTACAAAGTTATCACCGCGCTAGTTGCCAAGACGAGTCGACTATATACAAATGCAAACGAATGCGGGAGTGTTTCTGGTTTAACGATGCCTCGTTCTGTCCTTCTCGCAAAGAGAAAGAAGGAGAGGCAAAGTGAATTTTGTGATCGTCGGGACGGAAGATTCGAGCGCAACAAAAGGCATTTTCGCGCTTCAAGTTCGAAGCTGGCTGTTTTCAATGCTAACTTCATTCTTATTGAAGATTCGATCACCCGTGAAAATTGAATAGCTCGAGAAGAAGGCAGATTGAAAAATGTCGAATGTAGAGAAGTGGTGCGAAGACGAGCGACGTTATGGGAGTCGATATGAAACGCCAAGAGACGCCGAAATATTCTCACTCCCACGAGTATTTACTAAAAATTAATTTGACGAGTAGCTTTATCAACGATACATCGCGGAATATCGCAAACTCGTTCGCGACAAAACTGCTAATTTATACCGCCAGATTCTGCAAAGAGAAGGGATTACAAATATGAGACCGGAGGAGTTAAATCATATGGTCGAGAATAAATTCTCTTTTTTTCTACCCGGAAGCAATCGGCGAAATCGTACGTTATGGATTTGCGCGAAAGAGATTCAGGCGAAGTAGCCTGACGTGTGGGCACGATCACATCGTTTCGTTTCATTTGTTTTCATTCCCTTGCCTAGGCATAATGGATATCGCTGCGGCGGACTTGGCAAAGGGAACGGGGGCGTTCTGGCGTTCCAGTGAATTTAAATCTTTCCGTGCGGGAAAGAAGAAGTTCGTAGGGCGTGTCGAATGGTGGTTGTCTAGTCTATGAGAAACCGACCGGGTGGGAGAGGGGAGGAGGAAGAGTAGCCGGGTAATAAAACGCTAAAAGCGTCTTACGCGCGAATCGAGAGCGGCGCGATATAGCGCTAGTTGACGCGAGCTTCTTAGCTCTTTATTTGATATTTATTCGCATGGAAGCTCCTAAGATACCAAGCTCGGGCTTCTACGGGCGTTACGTCGCGCCATGTCTGACGAAATAAAGTGCAACGTGACCGCGATGCATTATACAGGTCTGGAAGCCACGAAAGATTTACAACGATTCGGTCTCGGTTGTCTTGTCACCGTTGTTATCTCTGTTTATCGCGTGGATAAGAAAGTGAATCCTCTCAATTCTCACAATTTTTTCATATTTCTCTTCTTCCTCTCTGATAGAGAATTATAGGTAAATGTATTAAATTTTTTTTAGTCTTGAAAATATCTGGAAATGTCAAATGTATTTGAAATATTTCATAAAAATTTTTAATATAGATGGTAAAAAAATAAAAAAAGAAGCAGGCATACACGTAAAAAGAAATTTCTGTATATTATTAGAAATCTTTACATAATATATTGTCGAGATAATACTTTCCTAAATAATTTTTGGACATTTTCAAAACACTTCTAATAAATTTCGTGAAACACTGTATAAATCAATGTAACGTAAAAATTTCACGATATATTATGTAGAGTCAATATTTTTTAGAGCGTAAAATTACATACGGATTAAAACAATGTCAATAACGATGTTGTTTCATACATCTAAATGAAGAGTGACATTGCCGCGGGAAAACTGCATTTGGTCAGAATTGATATCCACTTTTGCGCCAGTTAGGGAATAACGACGACCGCTTTGGGATAATAAAAAATATGTGCACATACGTACACACATATATACATCGCGCGATTTATGAACGTCCGACACACGAAATCATAATCTGGCATGCTGGTTTGTTAATAATTCGTGTTAGCAATTTTTCGAGAATTCGAGAGTAAGCGAAACGGCATACGATCGACGCCGACGAAAGGGTCATATTAAACGGCAAAACGAGGTTGGCTTTTTGAATCTCCTACGTATCGTTACAATTGCTCGTAAAATCACGACCGGATATAATAAAGCGAACTGAAAACGTAACGGTATATTATTCGACAACCGGAACATCCATAGCAATAGCGGTTGAAACTGAATGCACACATGAATAGCCATAAAATAAAACCACATTTCTCTAGCGACTTTTATACCGCCCTCTTTCTCTCCTTAGACATGCGTGAGAGCGTTCGTACGCACACGCGTACGCGGAAACATCAAGGAATCGTGTAGAAGAGATTACGTGTAAGAAAGCAGATATTCTCGCTGACACAGACTTAGTTTCATAGCGATAAAACACAGCACGGTTTGTAATTCGAACGCTTCTCGATTGTACGTGAGAGAGAGATAAAGAGAAAGAGACACACATACAGACATCGGTTACTTGTTATAGGATGGAGTTAACTTGTACCCGACGCCGTTTGGGAGCCGTTGCTGTTGTTCTATCGAACATTCTCGAATGTAGCAACAGTCGACCGGTTACAAAGTCCGCGTTTAGAACTTGAAATCTCCCAAGTGTTTCCACCGATATGCCCCCTCTTCTCGGTTATAAATCGCGCGCATCCAGTTCCACCCGGTTCATCCCAGCACGCGTCTTGACGCTACGAATTTTCGGCGTCAAAATTCATTTATGGTAGGCTCGTCCAATGTCAACCGAAAACGAATATTTTTGAAGAATCGATAAACTTTCGATCGTTCTTCCCGAGTTAACAAATTCGGACTTAATCCGTCAGAATTCGGAATTGAACTCGGCACTCGCCACATACTTTCCAACGCGCGCGCGGTTAACGCTCTCGCGGCAAAGAGAAATTGGAAACGATCGTTTAAACTCGGAGGCGTCGGTGCAACCACCTGGCAAATGCTCGCAACGAGCTCGTTTATCGGCTCGCCTCGGCTTGTCGGCTGATCGGGGGCCTGATAACGCTCTCGCCATTACCTTGTTATAGAGATACACTATCCAAATATCTTGGGAATAATTTATCTGCGATTTCGCGCGGAACGTTTCCTCCTTTCCCAACGGCATTCCGTGATAGCGTGTTTCCTTTTTTTTTTCTCTTTTTCTTTCTCATCGAGCAATCCGAGAAACAATTTTTCCGACCTCCGGTGATTATCGCTCGGTATATCGTATATTATCTTTTATCGTTCTTTTTAAATCAAATATACGATTGTGACTGACAATGAACATAATGTGACGATGCAAAACGCGTCCATGTAGGTGTCAATCGAGTCAGCGCGAATTATATACAATGCTTTACGATAACTATAACAATTTGTTTCCCGTCGCGCCAGCGTTATCGACTCTGAACGTTCGTTTCCACTATCCATTGATCTTGGATTTCAACGGTAATCAAGGATTAATAGGATCGTTAAAAAAAAAATTGTCATAAAGTTCCGAGATACTCTATCTTATTCCCTTCCTCCCCCCCCCACCCCTCCCACTTTCCTGTGGGTCGCTTCCAGATGCATTATCGATCTAGATTCCGTAGAATTCCACACAATCCTTGCAACGGAATTCTGAATAGTTTACTACATTTCAGTAACACCATTACAGATCTAATAGGAGACAGGATAATTAATTATGAGCGAAGCGATTGTAATTCTGTGACAGACGCTTGAACCATATTTTATATATAGCTATGTATATATAGAGAAAAAGAGCTTTAATTGGAAGTATATATAACGGAGATACAAGTATATGCGACCTGTATATGCTAAAAATATTAGACGCGTTATTTATTTACGAATTTTTGATCAATTTTAATTCCAATTGCCTTTAGCGAAAATTTGAATAGACGTTATTTTCTTTTATATATTCGTATTTTTCAACGTATATTAATATTCTGTTTACATAAAGTCCGCTTATAATAAAACGATCATTAAAGTCAACGAATAATCGAAGTTAATTCGCTTTTAGGAAAGAGATTGAGAAATCACGTAATATATATTATTATATTATACCTTTATATCGAACATCATTGCTTGTAGAATCTGCGCGTTGTACATTTACGGTTTATACAAAAGCTTTCCCGTTAAACTAAAAGTTTCGCTCAAATTGACGAATGTTTATTTGGATGGATCCGAGTAAAGTTATCCTTATCGCCCACACACAGGTGTTCCGCGTGTGACGTAACGTCGACCTAAGGTTCGACGAGAGGGAAAAAGTTCTCCCCGAACGTTTTTCCTCCGATGTTTCCTTACTGCGTCTTTTCTAATGTCTGTCTAAACTTGCCGCCCACTAGAAGCGAACTAACTAAAGTTTTTCGAGCACTCGACCCGGAAGTTACGAGTAAGAACGTAACGATCCACGAGTTTCGAAAATCTTCGCACTATAACTCCCGATCTTGAATTCTTTATTAATTCTTTAAGAGGCCTGAGAGCTGATCTTGCACGACGATATATATATCGACTGTATGCACGTATAACGGAGAAAAAGAGAGAGAGAGAGAGAGAGAGATGAAATTGGGACAGAGATATTAGATCCTCTCAGGAATATACGCGCGTAATTTCACCGACACGACCCCGTCGATCCTCCCCTGTCGTTCATTCGCTCGCTCTCGGTTGCAATGAAATTTTGACACCGCGATACCACGATCTTTCTCTTCTGCGAAGAAAGGTAACTTTAGTGCCCGAAAATTGTACCGGTACGAGCGGCTCGAATTCTCTCATTGTCAACAATCTTAGGTTAGCCGTAAATGACACAAGAACATTCTACTATCCTTTTATAAGAAAGGTATCTCACGTACGCCCTACCGTCTTAATGACGACGCATCGTTCTTCGTTGCCTCGGATATCTAAGTCTCCCGAGAAGCCAATTAATTACAGTAGCGACTCTCCGACTCAATATAACTACAAAGTCATCGAGATAAAATTACTTGGTCGCTACGCGATCGTATTCTTCTTTTCATGCGTTCGAGAACAACACAAGCGCACTGCTGAAATAATCAGATTCGACGATGCTTTCGTAATTAAAGGCACGTTACAGAGAACACCGGAAGAGGGACGATTAATGACAGAAACGATGTACACCAGCGTCGCTACCGTGCGGCAAGATTTAATGCTATTTGTATCCGATTTCGTCCATTTTCTCGGTTATCACGCTAATCACGATAATCATAAACAAATGAAATTATTGCTACGTCCTGACGTTAATTGATGCCGTAAATTGAGTAAATTTCGCGTCGCTAATACATTTAACCGAGTGCCAGACGCGTTCGAAACCGGTGGGAGAGGAGGAGGAAAGGGAGAGAGAAAGCGCATTTTGACCACGAAAGTTTGTAATTGCATCGAACGGGTTAATTGCCGGTAACGAGGACGTGAAACGATACCTTGCGGTCGCCGAGCGTTATAGAAAATGTCACTTTCGGTGTTCTTTTCGAGCGGCCTGTTTACCTCAAATTGTTTCGAAAACATGCGATAATGGATTAAATTCTCTCAAAACAAACGATGTTTACGGAACAAATTAATATGTATATATAGGTGTCTGTGAAATATATCCTATATCTTTTAAATTATTCAATACACGGTAAGTGAATACACATTGTTAGTATATCGAAGTAAAACAATCGAAATTGCAGGATATAAACGCGCGTTTCATTCAAACGAAAAAAAATTAAGTAAATCTTGCACGATAATTTTCTGCCAAGTCACGTGTTCAACCATATATCGTTTCATTGAAGACCGTTCCGCGAATTATTAAAGATAGAACGTAAATTGCGCAAGTTGAGGCGCGAAACATGTTAACGAGGTATATCGCGACATTTTTATTACCACATTCATTATACTTTTTAACGTACTTCCCTCGCTTATACGTGACGTTAACGTCCTTCATAAAATTAATCTGGCATACCGCACCGGTGCATTCTGTTCGTCCGACCATAAGCTTCAAAATAAGAACAGAAGGAAACGCGTGTGGAAGTGGTCGCTTGTTGGCTTATAACGAGGCTTCGGCCTTCCCGGTAACCCTCTTCTCGTACTCTATATCTGCGATCGTACGATGTACCGATAACGAGGGCTATCCGAAAGTAAGGGAGCACGGGGATATGCGACAGTCTCGAATCAAGCGAAGAGATCGCGGCTGAATTATCCGAATTACATCGAACTTTAATCTTGCAAAAGGCCTTCCGCGGTCAGACACATGGTTCAGTCCTTCAAGTAACTCCGACTAATCGCGGTGGCGGACCGTATCGATCTCGGGACCCTTCTGTCTCGACTGAGCTTCATTCGCCCCAGTTTCGACACGATAGTTCACACAGTCTCGCATCCGCGAATCCGTTATTGTTACCGATGCACGCATCTGCAGCCAATGCAGAATTATTACTATTTTTTTTTTTTTTTTTTTTAAATTGTTGCGGTACATATAAATATCAGATAATCCCTTATTTTTGTGTCGGATGCAAGAAAAATGCATAGCGGATATGAATGAATAAATAAAACTAACAAATATTGATACAATAATAGCTCTCTCTCTCTCGCTCTCATACGTCAAACGATCGATTTATCTATCTCGTATATTCTGATTCCACTGTTATTTGTAAAGGAGATTATGTATTTCAGAAACGCAATCTATTAAAAAGGCAAGTACAGGCTGTTCTCAAGATTTCATTATTATCTTATAAAAATATATTCAATTAATGTAAAAGAAGATACACATTAATTTGAATATAATTAATGATTAAATACATCGACGCGTTTTTATCATATGTTTATCATACATGTGAAAGGAAATGGAGCGATTTAGCTGTGAATAACGAAAACGATTTAGATATATACGGATTTATGGTCTCCAGGGAAGTCTGTCTCTCTTATCCTCGATTGGTCGTATCAGTTTCGTCATCCCTCGGGTGTAATTCACTCCAAGAGCGTTTCAGATAAGCGTTTCAACTTTCGTCCGCTATTAAATCATCGTAAGACGGTTTCGCAGATCGACATAACCATACGCGGTTGCATGTCCATATATTTGATTCGTGAGAAACATTCAGCTGTTCCGTATCGCTCAAAATTTATATTTCTACCTAAGCGAAAATAATTTCTACATGGCAACGATGCATGTTAATATTATTGCAATTGTAATTCATTCGACACACAAAACTACATCGATTTAACGGTGCACGATTTTTGTTTACTCCCGCAAATTTATTATGTTACAATATTTTAAACAATATCTTTTTCAATACGTTTCTCTCTGCGCGCAATTTTAAAAGCTAATTACACATTGGAACAATATAAAAATAACAATACATATGTAAATCATATCAATACATCGTTTTTCGAAATCCCATTCGCGTGTTTATGATTTAATCAAGCAGAAAATCAATACAAATTCATGAAACTCATCCACTATAGATACACGAAGAACATTCATATATTTTAATATCAATTGTCATATATATATATATATATATATTTTTGCTTTACACGATTAAATATTATACATCCCAACAAATATTATCTGATAAATATCGAGTTTCTCCGTCCATGAAACAATTATCGATATTTTAGAAACTAATCTATTCATTATGTTAATTTGTTATTTGCCGTGTCTGATATCTTAATCCAGATACAATTACCGAGATCCTTGAAACGCTTTTACAAGTACTAGAAGAATAATCATTATTTTTTTATCCCTATTTTGTTGTAAATTAAATCTGTTAATAATTTCTTTCTCTTTCGAGAGTACAATAAAATAATACCTCGCTTCTTATTAGCTTTTAATACTCGCGCGAAGAATTAACTCGTTAACTCGTTAAACTCTACGACGAGCCCTCTTTATTTGGGCAAAGCGAACGTGAGGGAAACGGACAGTCCGTCAAAACGAGATACCTGCGGGCAACGAAACGGGGTAAGACAACGATGCCAAATGATGGCCCGCGGCTTGTTTGCGGTCGGACTTGGACACGAACGAGTGACTAACGTTTAGCTTATCGGCGGTGGCAGTCAATAAACGATATTCACCGGCGGTCTGAAGGACGGCACGCCACGTCGGACCGCAATAACGGCCCTTGTAAAACCTTGTCCCTGCAGCGAGCACGAGGGCGATTTCGCTCGCCATGTCCACCATGCTCGGTGGCTGCGGTAATGCCGATATGTCGTATATACGCATTTGTCGCCCGAGGACAAATAGTGACGGATAGTGACGCATCAAGTCCGCGGGGAATGACGGGGAAACATTTGTATAAGACGCGTATCGAGCCGTCGATCAAACTGTATCGCGCGTCAAGTGCATATCGCACTTTCCAACGCATTCTACGTCGTAATGATAAGCGATCGTTCGCTCGCGCATTTATATCGCGATCCAACAATAAGATAAACGAAACCTCGGCTTGGAGATTGTAAATCGTCTGTTTAAATATTATATTATAGTGGTATAAAGATCATATACGTACTGCACCGTATATTGTTACAACGCAAAGGTGGAAGTTACCTTCAAATTGCGCGATTAATTTTAAATCCGTTCCCTCCCTTCTCTCCCCTCGAAATCAAGACGGGATTAAACTGGAATTTCGACTTCGCGGTACGTACAACACAGTTCGTCCCATTCTCTAACTCCGGGGTTTCAAATTTCAGAGTCGAACTTCACGCGCACGAATTTTGGTTCGCGCTTAGTTCGCTATAAAATCCCGGCAGTTACATTCGCCGACGATGCCAACTACGCTGGGTGGAGCGTAGGAGATATCGTGCTTGTTTGCAAAATGCACCGTCGCCAACGCGATGACTTTCACACTCCCTGGACGCTATATAGGATCCGAGTGGTGGCCCTTTTCTTCCGACTAACAAGCATCGTCGGACGATAATGAGACTGCTGCAACCTAGTTGGTGCTCGCGCCTTCGAATATCGTACAAAACAATGCCGAATAGTACAATAAAACTCCCGGTCTTGTCCGAATACCCAATGGAGAGATTTTCGTTGAGAGCGAGGATAAAACTAGAAAATATCTTTGAATGCACAGAGGCTTTTTGAGACTCATCGAGCTGCGTCACTCATTTCAAGAGAAACAAGAGAATTTATTTATTTTGTTACTCGCGCGCACAAACGCAACGCTCTGTCTTGTGTCGGAGAGACATTATTACCTTGTAAAAGACACATCCGATTGTCCATGTTTGTAAAGTGGCGTCCGTTAGAGAGAGCGTTTCTACTCTTTCTATCTCGGCCCTTTTTGTCAAACGCCGCGGACACACGTGCATGTATGCAGAATGGATACGCGATGACCCATCGAACGCGCTTTTCTGTACCGGCGAAGGTACAGTTGTAAAAATCAAATACGCGACGAAACGCACAAAGGCAAAGGAAATCTTTGCTCTCCCAATTCTCTCTGAATATACATCTCGACGTTATAAATTTGAATATATACATCACGATATGATTGCTTGGCGTTTTTAATAATAAAACATGCTGTAAATGTAAGGAAAGAAAAATTTCACATTAAATACTTTACTAGAGACTTTATAAAATTACAGACTATTGTGCGAAGACGTTCGAATTTTTCTTACATTCACCGATTTAACTAGTGATTCTATAGAATCACCAAAGATTTTATAAAATAATTCAGTTGGGTTATATTTTTATCGTGACTTTCGGAATAAGTTAAGCAAAAATTTGTCTTCAATTACAATATTACCAAGTCGTTAAATATTGAAAGACTAAGAGCCTCAAATTAAGTTATCTCCGGGAAGCAAGACGTCTTCGAGAATCTCTTTGAAAATAAAATACAGATACTATTATTTTTTCCTGTACAATTGTTCGTTAAATTTCACCGATTATTCCTTAACTCGCGAATAAGCGCTTTCAAGGAATTTACAAATTTCAATAATGTCGCGTACATACCCCTAACCCCTGCATATCTGGAGGTGAAATACTATCTAGATAATCCGCATCTCCCTTTATCGCGATCGATACGAACCCATCGATCGTGAAACGCGATGCGCAAATCGTCGACCGCAGCTGCAGAGCTCGTATGTGTACCTACCGATTACGCGAATATACGCATGTGCGACGCATGAGAGAGATATATACGTACACGATATCCCGCGTATGTTTCGCGTTTCACTCATAAATTCTCATTCGTCCGTCGATGCCGCGGGTTTCCGTACACACGTGGTCGCGCGCACAGTTGCACGCGCCCTCTCATACATATACATACGCATAAGTAAATAATAAAATATCGATGTCGCGTACACATTAAATTTGGCGATATAAAAGGCAAATACCGATTCACGGGAGCCGTTGGAGTTGACTTAAAAATCAGTTTTCACGAATATCGGATACCGATGGTGATAATAACTTTTGTCCGGCTGCTGACAGAGCGAAGAGCGAAGAGCGAAGAGTGGCAACGCGATATACACTCTCTCCCGTCCGTGAGTGAAGTCGTAGTTGACTGAAAAAATAAACGTAGAAAAACACCGGGCGAAAACAGAGGAGAGCGGCACAATCGCATATAGCAAATTGAAAAATGACTGACCAGGCTGTATCAACTATCGCGCGTCATGCGAATTTACGACTGCGAGCTCATAGATCTCGGCTCATTGAAATCCTATCGCCGACCATTTGACATAGATTCATAAAATATTTCGAAAGATACTTAATCACGGATCTTATATCCCGCCATTTAATATTTATCCAATAATAATCGTCATTCAATAATAATCATCTTGTCGGATAGCAAATTGCGCGGCAGTTCCATCGTCTTAAATACGCGAAAGTTTCGTAAACATAATTTACTCTTCGTCGATGAGCACCGAAATGTCAACGGAGATTTCAGCAAGTGGCTCATTTAATTACAAGTTCGCCCGGAGCCGGCATTGTCGCGCAACAATGTATTATAATCCAAGTTGGTCTCCGCGCCGTGATAGCGACGACGAGTTTCTGTTATTTTCGCATCGCCGGCACGGCGGGACCCTATGCTAGCAGGCGAAACTTTGCGCGGTTTCACTGATGGCCGGGCCAAGCCCCCGAGCGAACCAATGATAAATTAATTCGCTCGACGACATCGTCGAAAACGCGAAAT
>NW_021853281.1:921325-951739 GCF_003651465.1 Formica exsecta
GACGCTCTAGCATTTACGCGGATGTCGAATAAATATTCCTCCCGAGGCAACAAATATTTATTCCCTTGTCCCTTTAAATACGTCCCTTTGAACGCGATTCGCACATTGAAAAATTTATTATTACCGTCGATTTATTACGGTTTATTATTACGGTTTACATATAAAAACAGAGGTGGCAGGGGTATTGATTAATTTTTGTTTTAACAAAATCTACGAAAAAAATGTTATTTCATGTTTAATACGCAAAATAAAATATAAAATATAAAAGAAAAAAGAAAATATTATGTAATAAATAAATATACATATATGTTTACATGCTATTAAATTCTGTATGCAGCAAATTTTATTTTTAATTACATAAATTGTACTGCATATCTAACAATAAGTAAAAACTAAAAAAATATATAACACATGATTATATTACATATAAAAATATTGTAACGGAATTATTGACTGCCGTCCTTAATGAGAATATTGATTAAACATTTCAGATATTAATGTACTGGATTAATTTAGTTAATTAAGTCTATCATTGGACTCCAATTAAACGATCAGTATATCGTCTATTGCCAAGACTTTATATTAATTATTAAATAAAGTCATTAATGAAATAATTATAGAGTTAAAATAAATTGTTAATTTCTACAAGGGGACTAAGAATGACAATTTATTTTAACTCTATAATTATTTCATTAATGACTATATATATATAATATAAAGGAATATATTTATGTAAAACATTCCCTTTTTCTACACGTATATTATCGAAAAATTTCACTGTGTAAAATGGGATATCCTCGATGATAATATGCCGCTGCTTTGAAATAGCATCCATTACCCGTGTAATTTATCAGGGAAAGACCTTCCCGACGTTGTAGAGTTTCGTTTCTCATATCTGCGCTAATCTATTTTGCATTAGATAATCTACTTATGTTATGTGCATTTCCCGGTTATGTCAAACTAAACCACGATTTATGGTTCCGAAGCATAACGGACATTAACGGACCGCGGAAGCATTAAATTGTCATATCGCGGCCATTAAATAATCGAATATGAAATATTTCCAGAGCGCGCTTCGACGGAATTCCTGAAAGGTACGATTTTACGTACGCAAAACATCCATCTTTCTAAAATCTCCATCTGCCGTTGAAGCCGACGATTATGCTAATACAAATGCACGCGCCCTCGTTGCATAGATCGTCGACGTTAATCCAACGAAACGGTCGAACGCGCGTATTAAATCGTACGGAAGAAAAATTTCACCGACAGACATTTCGGTGCACGTTTCGAGGACGGTTCCCATTTTCTCAATCGAGAATCAATTTCGTCGATAAAGTACGGCCGGTTACGACGTTACATCGCGCAACAAGCATCAAGACGGTGAACAATACAATGTGAAAAACATTTTTGGCGATATCGAGCGCGATGAACGTTTCGCCATCGCCGAACTAGCGGCGCGACTATGACGTTTTTATATCCCGACTATGACTATATATTCTCATCCAAACCCCTTGTCTCTCTCTCTCTCTCTCTCTCTCTCTTTTCCTTTATTTCTCTCTTTTTTATTATTTTTTTTTTTTAAGCTCCAGTTTTTCTCGACCGACATTTTGCCATTGTTAGCCCGCCGATTGCCTCGAGCGAGCGAGCGAGCGAGCGCGCGGGGCAACCAAGTTAATCGGTGGAACAAAATTCATACATTCATTCGGAAAAGCAATTTTAAGTTTAAAATGTCGAAGAGCGCCGCGTCTACCGTGAACACGAGCGGATACACACGGGCTACTTCGTCGATGAACGCCGGGTATTCATTCAAAATAAATTTTCATCGGTGAACAGCCGGCGCGCTGATAACGCTCGTGCACGCGTCCGTTTTCGAAAAAATAGATTTTCAAAGTATGAGAGAGAAGAAGATAGATAGATGGATAGATAGATAGAGAGAGATAGATAGAGAGAGAGAGAGAGAGAGAAATGTTTCGTGTTTCGAGAACGCGGCTTAGAGGAGTACAGAGGTTGTTAGCGGAACGGCACTCTCAAAGTTTCTATATTAATTTCAGAAATCTGCCTCGAGAGAGAAGCCGGTCGTCAGGGAAAATATATGGAGTCTGCTTCCTCCCTTACGGTCTAATTTCATTCAATCTACAATTGTGTTACATAATCTAGCGGATCGGACCAAAGTCGCGCATACACGCGCGCTCGCGACTACGTGTACTCATATGCGTAACAATCGAGACGAACAAGATTATTACAATATCGAGAGAGAAAAGCGAGAAGGCTCGATATGAAGCGGCACGGAAATGAGAAGCGCGTGCACGCAATAATTTTCATTAATTCATATTATTGTAAAATTAATGCAATTAATGACGATAAATGTTTCTTCTCGCTCGAAAAACACGCGTTTGTCCGAATCAAGGTCTCGTGTATTTCCGCGATATAGAAATTGAAAGTGACGAACGATCGAATATCGTTAACTTCCTCCGTTAAATATAAATGATTAATAATTGAATTCGATTCTCTTGTGTCTTTTGATTTATTTATTGCGCGCGATAAATAAATCAATTCTCGCCGAAAATAGTGCGGGGAATTATCGATCCTATCCGAGATATAAATTTTCCGTCGCGTGCCAGTCCAATCGTAATGTTTACTATGTTACTATCGATTAAATTAGGTTGACTATATTTATATCAACATTTGATATAATAATTGTTCCATTTTTATACGACATTTTATAAGATGGGAAAATAAATTTTGCGCATTTTTTTACAATATAAAAATTAATGATATACGCTTTAGTTATTTCCGTGTTAATCATTATCATTATAAATAACGTATTGTAAAAATTGTTGGGAAAATATGAATGAAAAATACATCTTACTTTTGAGGTACATTTTTAAAAAATAATTTTTCTGTAATATTATTATAATAAACATTTTTGCCTAACGCGTATTCATAAAAAATGGGATTAATTATTATACAATCGTATCAATCCACCGCATATGGATTGAATACGAGATCTAATTAATTATGATTATAATTATAAACTCACCGCGTCATTTTCCTCCTCGTCGTCTAATCCATTTATCTTCCTATCCAACGCTTTGATTATATCCATGATCGATGATCCATCACATGTAACTGTATTACTATCACCCACGATGGTCGCGATATTTAAAATTCAACGAAATTGCACGATACTTTTTTACGACACTTCCGATGCACATATTTATTCAGATATTAACCATTATCGAAAAACACTCGCGATATACTTCCTCGGGAAAATTCACTTTATACGCGACTTTATTTTATATTTTCGATCGAGTCTCGATTATCCGATATGTATTCACAACACTCGCGTAACCATAATATACGCTCTATACTTTTTTTCCGGCACGACATTTATACGTGACGATCCATTCAGCACGTTATCACGTTATTCGCTATCATTCGCGGCACTTATGTTAGACACGGGACAATTGCGATATATTATACTTTTGATCCATTTCGAAACTCGCGTATATACGATTGCCATTTCGGTCCAACTAGTAGATGCGTAAACGTGTTGTGAGAGTTTGTTGTCACATTGCCAATGGCCAAGGGCATTCATCAAAAAGAGATCGCTCGACAAAGTTAATGATCGACGCACAGGTTCGATCACACTCACTCGCGATAGACGATTTCTAAAATGGAAATCACGACACATCGTTCGATACTTTGTGTGGCTGAAATTCAACTAATCGCGACGGACGATCGCGACTGCGAAGGCGCGCGAGCTCGCGTCTTCCCCCACTCCCCTACCACTGAGGATTCCAGGAATCGTCCGGCGAGTCCTCGTGTTTATCTCCGAGGCAAACTTCGCGACAGACGTGTTTTCGAATAAAGAGAGATATTTTATATCGCGTATTTTTGCGTCGAGCTAATTCTAAAAAAGGACAGCCAATGCTTGTATCTTTTTCCCGCAACTGCCGAAAGCGAACGCGAACGATATTGAATAAAATATCAAATATTTCTCGTAATATTTCTCTCCTTCTAATGTGATATAATAATGTAAATTTTCTTCGTGAAATTTTAAAGCAAATAGACATATGCGTGCGTAATAACGGTTGACGAATTATCCGAAAATTTTACCTGTTATTCGAAGAGTAACGGACGCGCAGACGCGCGAGGGATCATGCTTGGCCAGGACGTTCGTCGAAACGAGACACCCTCGATAAAGCCTCCGCGATTCACGCACCACGATTATACATCGATCACTACCAGTCGCGAGATATTAATTTCCGATACGATGACGATAATCGCCCGCTATTTTCCTCGGCACTCCCGAAACTCGACTACGCATCATGGCGGTCATTCGGCGACTAGCGCGCGATTGTACTAAAGGGGCGCTGCACATACGCCACTACTTAAAGCGTACATCGTAGAATCTCGACGCAACGTATGTTGACCGCGCGACTCACTAAATAAAGCTCACGAGATACTTAATCTCTCAACGTAATAGCGATAAGAGTCCGATACATTATATATACTCGACACTTCCGAGAAATTCAACTACTCGCGACCGTTACCGTTCGACGACTAACGGAAACGCGACGAGTTTCAAGGGGTTCTCATGTCAATCGCCAGGGCTTTTGGTGAAATCTCGACTATTAGCGCGCGCGCGCGCGCGATATTGCGCTCGTTTAAACATCGTCTGATAAAATATTTATTTTATCTAATTCAATATTCTCAAAATTACGATGTAATCGAAAAAATACGTGTCCGATATTTCATATTTAACAACGAAATTTACTCTGTAGTTTCCGTCTCTCGTGTATATTTTTGCGGTGGTTAATATTTTACGATCAAAGAGAGAGAGAACGCGGAAAAAAGAGCGGGTTCGCACAAGTCGCTCGCCAGGGATGCCAATTGCTTACAATCCTGCTCATTACTTACGTACTTTCTCATCGACACAAGATGACGCATAGTATATTTATTTGTTCTAATATCAGACTCTTATCCCTCGCGCGTCTGCGCGTCCGTTACTCTTCGAATAACAGGTAAAATTTTTGAATAATTCGTCAACCGATATTACGCATACATATGCCTATTCGCTGCAAAATTTCACGAGGAAAATTCACATTATTATATCATATTAGAAGGAGAGAAATATTACGAGAAATATTTGATATTTTATTCAATACCGTTCGCGTTCGCTTTCGCCAGCTGCGAGAAAAGGACACAAGCATTGGTTGTCCTTTTTTGGAATTAGCTCGACGCAAAAATATATATTATAAAACATAATATATAATATAAAATATCTTTTCTTATTCGAAATAGAACATTGCCTGTAATATTTCTAATATTACCAATATGATAATTTTATAATTAGTAATTATATACGATTTTTAATCGATAAAATATAATAATTGCATTACGAATATTAGATATATCGAGAGTGAAATATTGCTAGCAATAGTCTTTCGCAATGAAGTGGAAATCACCGGCGCATTTCCCATGTTGGAAATAAATATGCTAGTCTGTATACAAAAGTAAATACGCTTCGAATCATTAAATATTAAATCGCATATCGTGTAAATTTGCGCGGGCGTTTGATCAAGTGCATTTTTACAAACTTATGATGTATGTATGTATGTGTGAATCTTCTACGTGAAATTTGGAAAAACGAATAGGAGAAATCTACATATAGCAAATACGCGTGTAGCAGATGCATAATGGTGAGTAAATTATACCATAATTCAATTGCCGTTGAAATACATTTCAAGACAATCTCAAGCATAAGATAAACGATTCAAATCTTGTCTTTTTTTAACAAAGAATAAATCGCCTATCAAGAGTGTGTGCACACTCATCGATATTTAATAATATATTCAATTTGTACTCACTTTTTAAAGTAATTTCCCCTATTTCATATCGATGTTTAATAATATACTGGATTTATGTTCACTTTTTTAAAATAATTTCCACTATTTATGATAATATTTCCACTATTTCGACAATATTTCATATAACAAAAGTAAATATTTTTTTTTATGATGGTGCCGTAGGACAGCAGACCTCGGGAGAAAATAAATTGAAAATTGCGGGAATTTGTCGGCGAAATGGCGAAATCTCCATTTCGGCGTTTCTCATCTCGGTTTTATCAGTCGTGGTAAGAGCGCACCTGCGGATATGGCGATAAAACGTCTTTTAGCGCTGAATGCGTGGCTATGCGACCGACTAAAATCTACATTTGCTGTAAACACCTTAGCGAGGATGCCCATAATTCTCACCTAGCAGCCGAGAGAGCACGGGGGGAAAGTTTCCGCGAAGCAGAGCCAAAAGCACATTGTGCGCCGGGCGCTGTAAATCTACATTCAAAAAGGGAATATAGAAAATGCCGGCACATAATTGCACGCTGAATTAAAAGATCGCGTCCACGTAACTGGGTTAAATTTTGCCCGGGTGATAAATTCACGCTTCATCGCGTCGTTTTTTCTCTTACAGCTCTTTACCTGTACGTCTTTTTTGTTTCTCTTTTTTTTTTTTCCGCAAACGCAGGACGCTGCGAGACATAACGGTGCTTCACTAGGACAATCTCGCAGCAGTTTGAGAGTCCCGAATTAAGAAATAAAATTTGTGATATATTTTTACGATAATAAATTTATATAATTATGATCCCAGAATATTTTCAGAAAATTCAATATTATATTATTAAAAAATGAGAAGGTAAAGTGATTATTATTTTACCTAATTATAAATGTAATGTAAAAATATTAAATCAAAAATTTTAAATCCAATGAGAAAATTAATTCTGATAAATGGTCACGCGAGAAAAGTTTGCATTGTACGTGATTATACATTTCTCTAAATGAAGCTCGACATTTTTCTCTCTCTCTAAATTTTATTATTATTATTCTATGTTTAAACAAAAAAGCAGCGTGCACAATATCGCGCGTGTTACCCTTCATCGTTTTTCATACTTTTTTCTAATATGAAATATGTGACGTACGGTCGATCTGTCGTTGAAAGTAAAATCGCTGGGAAAGAAAAGCCGAGCGGAGAGAAAAAGACGGGAAAAGAGGAAAGAGAAAAGGCGGTACGGGCGATGGGGATATCATATCGGTCAAGAGTAGGAATCTCCGAGCCACCATACGCGTCGTCGTGATGTCTAGCGCGCGGATACGAAATGAATCAAACGGCTTTGACGCCCTTCGGGATCATGAATAATGCAGCGACGTGATCCAATTTATAACTCACGGAAGCGTAATATGTGTTATGTGGAGCGCGCCACGTTGAGAGGTGGTGATATGTAGCATAGCGAGAAGAAGCTATACGCGAATATATTTCACTATACCGCGACTGTGTGTGACTATTCATTTTGCAGATAGTTAATCGAACGGGTGTCGCACACATACGTGCAACATTGCGCGCGCTAATACAGTTTTATTAATGGATTTTCACTCTTTGATAACATCGCGGGAGCTCGTCTCTCTCGCGATACAATATTATACATCGCGGTACCGTTCTCTAAGGGCTGTAAAAAAAAAAAAAAAGATTAGGTTATAAAAAAAATTATTAATCGTGCTATGTACACTCTTTAATAGCCGTGTCGCTCGTTTTTACGCGAGGCAATTACGTGGACGTTGTAATTATTAGGTTAATATGATTGCCGAGCAACGGCAATCGCGTGATCGATTAATCCCGCGGTGTCAGAGAAATCTGAAAGTTTCACATTCCATTATTGCGATGGATAAATATTCCCTCCTTTGTCAAATATGCATTCGTATCGCCTATATTTGCAGCTCTCGCCGGGATATGGAATTTGACACCCATTTTGTCCATAAACGCGCGAGGTATCATCGGCTGATGCCTCGTGCTTGTCACACTAATTAATGTCATAATATTCAATGACATTCCGCAGCGGAAATATAAGGCGTATTCATGATCAGTCGGCAAGCTCGTGTTTCAATCGGCCTCTCTCGTTACTCGGATTATCATCCATTTTTCATTTAATCACACAAATGCTCTCTTATAAAATTATCTCCGAAATACAGTATTCTTTCGAAATACAGTATTTCGAAGCGAAAATCAGGGTCTCGTGTCACGGCTGCGAGAATAGAAGATTCTTTCAAGCATATTAATTTTACGGCCGGGTGATCGTCCCCGCGTATTCCCACGCCGCGAAAATCACGATTTAATTAACCCACTGACGCCCGATAACCCACCACGGGCGTGCAATACGGCGAAAATTAATATTGTCGCCGAAGCTGCTCGATGTGCATTATACGGACTGTGCAAATACCGTGCATCGCAGGAGAACATAATGAGGCGGATAGTTTATAGCGACGGACCATCGGTGACGTTCATCCAGCCCATGCATTTTGATGTATGCATATTATTCGGTCGTATAAGGATGAATATATCGACGATCGATATTCGATCGACGCGATACCGTAGCTCCGGATTCAAAAAATGAATTTTTGGGTAAATTGAATTACACACGTGAAATATGTTTACTCTAAGATTTATGAGAGAGCGATACGTTTTATAGAAGGGAAAAGAATTTGAATTATCGAATCAATTTATGAAAAATTTCTCAACATTTTTACGTACGTAGCTTCTGCTACGAAATGACGAAGAGACGCTAATCGCGAAAGTAGTTACCCTCGACGATAAAGGCAGACAGAAAGAACATGCCACGCTACTAAATGTACGCGAACTTATCAGCTGCTAGCAGATGCTATCGCGGTGCAATATTAATGAGCCTGGTTCTATACGTTCTATCGCGTGCGCCTACGGAGTACATCGATAGTTCGCTTTCCATACGTCTCGCTTTTCCGTCATTCCTAGTTGATACACACGGCGCAAATGAAACTTTGTCGCAAAATCGGAGCAGCTTTTACATATCAAACATGGATACATAGTGCACGCGTACTTTTTCTAACTCTCATTACATAACTTTCACATTGCATCGGAATGTACGAGAACGGAATAACTGCGTAAACCAGAAATTTTTAATAACATTCATATCAAACATACACATACATGCATCGTGTGGAGACCGGAGGGAAAAGGACAAATTCAGAGCGTAAAATAGTAAAAGACGTAATCCGAGCATAGTTAACCGAGCTAAAGGAATTACCAACAAAACTTAGGATCCTCGCACATACCTGCGTTCGCACGAATTGCAATTGTACCGGATACAGGACAAAGTTAAATAACTCGCCCAATGTTCCAAGTGTTAATGAAATCTCAAGGGGATAGCTGCCTTACGTACACAACGTCATGTTAAAATCCAGATGCCGATTAATAATAAAGCGAAGCATCAACTCGTATATGTACGAAGCATCTCGAAATACGAACGCCACCGCCACCCATAGCATTTCAATATTTAACAACTCAAGCTCGAGCAAAAGAGAAAGAGAGAGAGAAACAGAGAGAGAGAGAGAGAGGATAGGAGAAGAGAGAAAGTGTGTATGTATGCGGTTGCACCGCTAATACCGCCAATGCAAACTTCTCGACGTGAATGACGAAATGAAATTACCTAAACAAGACATCTCTCATCCCGCTGCGTCGTACTTCTCTTTATGAAGCCGACGCGCGCGCGCAATCCTTTAGATCAAAGTTGCAAGCCTAATTATCGCGCAATGTCGTCATGAATTCGTCAGTTATGTAGCTAATATCAATATCATTGATAACGTCGGGAACGTCAATCTCCAAGTTATTTTTTCTTACGAGCACGTGGCTAACGTTGAATACGTGTCCCGTCGCCTTTTTTCTCCCTTTCCTCCTTTCTCCTTTATCACTTTCTTTCTCTTTCATTCGCTCTAGCGGCCACCATCCCACGGGATATTCCTTCCAACAGGAAAGTTCCTTCGGGCCGCTCATTTTCCTGGGGAAACCGCTGTAATAGATACGAAAAGCCAAACTCACAAATGGCGAAAATAAAGTTGTCGGACTCGTGACAATCCCAAGAGACTACCCTCCTACATGGCGATAAATTCGAAGCGCGAATATTAGCCTGTGGGCACGCTACTTGGACGCTTATATAACTAACTAAACGATGTATAATGCGGTGAGCACCTTCGCGTCGTAAAACGCGCAAACGTGCATCGTTATACGTCAAACAACGCTTAATTTAGTGTAAAACGTTAGCACGAGTACTGTGAACGTCGCTTGCATACGTTACCCGACACAAGCTTTATGTAATTATTATTAACAAAGGCCGCTTTTACATAAGAGATAAAAATCTGATGCATTATGAACTGGGCGTTACAAGCAAAAATTCTCGTCATATGAACAGTCTAGTGTTATCTTATTAAATTTTAGCGCTATTATAGAAAAGAACTTTTGATTTTATAAATGGTTTTTTAATCAAATGGAGGATGAAACTTTTATTTATATTAAAAATGCATATTTAAATTTCACGAAATATACAGCATGCAAAATATACTCGCTCTTGATAGGCGATGTATATTCACGCAAGTTTTTTACTATGCTTAGATAGATAAATATTTATTTTCGATCTTCCTTCGCGTCAATTTGTCGCGGCGAACACATCGTATATGCGAGGCTGATCTTCGTGCCACAACAATCTATGCTAATTTCATAGCACTTGGTGAACGGCGAGCTGGAGGGTTATTAGCTCATTATTGGGCCATCCCCCATTGGTATTGGTTATACTGCTAGATTATAACGGTCCTCGCCGATATTGGATTTCAAATAGAGAAACATACACTTTACACGAGAGCATACGTGAATGTTGATTACATCGTAATCAACATAATGTATAATTTCGTCTATTTGTCTCGTGTCGCCGATATATCCGGATGAATACTTCACGAAAAATATTTATAAAAGCCATGTCTTGATATCTCTTTTGTTATTTATAAGACGATCGATAAGTCGAACGAGAGATCGTAATGTATTGTAACTGACGAGCATCGGGCCTGTAGATGTAAGTTTAAAGAGACATAAAGAAAGATAAAACTTGCGAAAAGTATGTAAGACTCGAGCGAGAAGAAGTTTGAAATTTTAACGATCGATAAATACGAGGAAGAATTTTCTCTATAAATCCATGCAATATTCATCGTGCACGCGACTAATGGAACGGCTGCAGAAACATCTTGGGACACGGCATCTTCGTTTCGCGAACGGTAACTGCAACGTTAGACACGAAAATTACGATTGTGTCTGAAATTAAGTCGAGCCCGTGCCGATTCGGTCGCGCCCCGTCGAACTGCGTCTTCGTCTTCGTACAACCAGCAAGATTGTTTTCTCGGTTGTAACGATCCTCGGGGAGTAATTGCCAGGTTGTTTTAGTCGACTCAGCACGAACGGAATGGAAAACGGAAAAAGACAAGGTAGATACGAGGTGGAAGGAATGGTAGACAAGCGACTTGCGACAGCCGCTCTTCGTACAAACGAAGAAAACGAAAAACAATCTTGATAGGAGATAGTCCAAGATAGGTTTTTAAATATTTTACAATCGAGAATAAGTTTTCAAAGTTGAGCATACGTAGCGTGCAAAATATAGTATGCGGAACGTATCGATCCCATGTATTGTTTTCAATTAAATTCTTGATGTTTTGTTTCTTGAAGTTAAATCGATTATTATATATAGAGTTGGAAATTAATTAATTATTTATTATTTTAATGCTAGCAATTAATATAATGTTAATTATAACGCTATTATATTTATGATAATTCCAATAATTAATAAACAATATTTAAAACCCATTAATAATTCATTATTTAATTAGTATTAAAATTAATTAATTATTAATTCTTAAAATTCCTGTTTATTAGTTCTTCTTTTATTATTAATAGTTAAGAACAGCTGATTGTTGATTTCTTATTATTAACTGCAGTGTGTTAATGGCTTAATAATAATTCTACGTGCTCATTTTTCCGAGTGTCTATAAGATAAAATTTCGATGGATTTATCTGTATAAAGAGATGGTTTTGAATGCAATCGATTAACGTCACTAAAATTTTATTTTTATTGTGTTCTGCTTGCGAGAATATGATACGCTCCAATATCACGGAAATCGGTATACTATGCACGCTTAGAGAAATAAAAGTACCGATCATTCTGCTTACTCTGGCTTTTTACGATTTCATTTTTATTATATCTAACGGAATGTCCCATTTACGATCGCGCATTGTACATGTTTTATTAAAATCTACTATCGAATTGACGTATACTACATGTAAGGATTCTCGAAAATCTTTTGTAACGCGTGCGTTTAGTTACAGAAAATTTAAAGGAATTTTATTCCTTCAATTTTTACAAACTTTCTGCGAGATTACGATACGTGAAACATGCAAAAAAGAGAACTGTTTTCCTTCGTCGTCAGTTCAGTAATATTACGGCAATGTTGAGTATGTAACGTGATCTCTCAAAGCTACGCAAATAAATTTGCCGTAGCAGCTGCTGGCGGGATGTCGGCATCGCTACATAGAACGAAATAACCTTCCAGATAATACGGGACATTTTTATTTTCTCTCGGTACTCTCTTTCGTGGTGTATGATAAGACGAGTCATAAATTTTTCAATACCTCCGATTTGAAAATAAATCGCGTAGCGCGGCGTATGCAGAAACGCCGAGTAACTACCGTCCGTTCTTCTTTGCTTTTGTAATCGTGATAGAGTTTTTGCAACAGAATTTACGCATCGTCTCGGCAGAATTATAGTTCTTTCATTCGTAACGGTCCGTAGATAAGGTTCGGGTAATCTGGGGAGTATTAATTTAGAGCTTCTCGAAATAATAGGAAAGACACGTTTGACCGTACTTGAAAGAGATATCCCGCATTAATCGATATTATGGGCAATCCTCGAGAAAAATTACGGAAAGACGTCTAATAAACGATGTCTCTCCACCTTAGAAAAAGTCATAAAGGCGGATAAATTTGTTAAATTCTAATAAATACGATAACCGTTTTTTTATCTTTGCGATACAAAGTTATTTCTCATAGCTTTGCTGTAAATGTTCGTATTAATACGCAAGGATAGAATTATCCTTATGGGATATATTCGCCTAATTCACAAAATAATGAGTGGTTGGATGCGTTACATACAACGCGATAGCTCGCAGTAAACTTCATTAAAATCAGAGTGAGTCAATCAAGCGTATTTGAACAATTTCTAGGGGCGTTACATACAGATAAATCCAACCTGCAGTGTCACGACCGCAAAACACAAAGCTGAATCTCCATTCGACCATGCTGGTTTACTATCATTGAACATATTACATTTTCTATAGATGACCACCCGCGATGGCGCTCCTTGCTTTATCGATCGTGTGCCTTTGGCGTTGACGAAATTAAAAATAAGACAAAAAAGAAAATTCACTCTTCGTGGCCGTTATCGAATATCGATTTAATGCAAAGTTACAAAATATTGTTGACGGCTACCGAAAGAGAGAAACAAAAACGACCGCGTGGTTTATGTAACCGTAACTTCTTGGACACTTGATTCTCGTTAACAATAGACTCATCGAATATAAAGTTGCTGTTTTAGATCGTCAACAAATAACAAATAAATAAAACAATTGAGTTATTTTCAATTTTCGTTTAAGTAGATATAGCATTCGTAGCAGAATCTATAAAAAAAATCAATAAAATTGTGAAGGAAATCTGTTTCGTCTTTATTTTTAATAAAATTTAATTATGTAATTTTTAATTACATGAATTAATTGACTACAATAACAAATAAATAAATAGAATCGAACGTCAAGTAAATAACAATTAAATGACAAATGAATTAATTAAACTGAAACTGAAATATTAGTACCAAGAAAACCTTGCAAATTTTGTATAATAAAAGTCACTATGTTACGTTTGTGAATTGGAACGTTATATAAGGACTGCTATTTATTGAGTGAAAATAAAGAGGAACGCACGCAAGATAGACAATGCACAAAAGTTGCTCTCCGATCGACTAGATATCGATGGCTTGGCTTAACGAATCACGAGCACCGTAACTCTGCTCCCGGAAACTTTAACTCGCCATGACAAACACTTAGTTTGGCTTTAACTGTTAATTGATCAGAAAATCCAATTCCTGATCCTGATATATTATGCACCGCCTGTATCGCGACGATTTAATGTTCCTCTATGAGAAATCTTGCATGTAACCTGTACGCGCGATAAATTATATTCGGTCTTAGCGCGAATAACGCGAATAAATCGACGAATCTGTGACGTACATGCAGCTCGGAATTTTATTTTGAATTGTTACAAAAGTTAATCGAAATAAATTTCGTATATATAACCTTTTGTAATACTATTCCGTTATACTTTCAAACGTAATTTTTGTTGCTCCCAAAATCGATTCCTTGTCCAGAGTTATATCCAAAGTTATACGAGTCCCAGTCATCAATAACATTTCGACGGTTTCACTAACAAAGAGCAGTAACAAGCGCGCGATAAATTCGCTGGTACACTTCGCACACGATACATGGGGCTTTACGGCTCCACGAATTATTACTCATACTCGCATCCGCAGCAACAAACGCCCAATTTTTAGATCTCTACCCCTTTTCGATATCCATCCTGTCGTTGCGCCATCGCGTGCATCTTGTCGCATCTGTCCTTGCAAAAAAGAAAAAAAAAAATACGAAGAACAATGAAAGCAACTATTGCGAGTCTGTTTCTTACGTTCGCCTTTTACGACGACCATTTTAGCGGTACTTTCTCACCATGCGCGAAATTAAAACGGCGGACGAGCGTCAGAAAGCTCAGCAACAATTTATTGAAGCCCGCCTCTAACGAAACTATTCACTTCACGGGGCGCAACCTTCCCCGAGCTCGCTCCCGCAATTATTCATAATTTATATTCAGGAATATCACGCACACGATATTCGTGGCCATGCATCTTTCTTATTGGCCCAGGCCCTTTTCCTCCACGCTCCGGTCCGAAAGTAAGAAAAATAAGATGAATTACTGATAAATTGCTCCGAGAAATCGCCCTCTTGGTGACTTTGACGCTTACGAACGTGTCGCGAAACTAATTACGAGCAATTAATCATTGACTGGTCATTCTTTCTTCGCGGAATCGCAGTGAGAATCTGTGTTTTGCGAAATGATTTCACGCGTTTACGATGATTATCACGCGTACGAATTGCATTTTGTTAATACAATAAATGTGATATAATATCGAGAAATGTTAATATAATAAAAAAGGAGAATGGATTCTGTGCAGTATACGTTATTTTTGATATTGATTCAATTTCTTTCTTGCAATTTCTTAGATATGCAAATTTGTCGAAAAATAGAAATAAAGTAGGATATCAATTAAAATGCAAGCAGTTGAATCTTTCGATTCGCCGTGTTGCACGGGACATTTTCATTCCGAGCTCGCAGCATAGTAATTTTCTTCTATCTTTCGTTGATAAAACTCATCGTTTTAGCAAGGTTTTAAAACACGGAGGAGATGTACCTGCGTTTCCTGATTTACCGATCCGTCTCACAATCGCGAGAGCACTTTAATATTCTTAGGCGGTAAAGCCTGGATTTCATCCAGGAGGAACGCCTTTCTGCGACGGCGGCCTCTTGTATGTCGTGAACGACCTGTATATCCACGGGGAACAGGCAATTTCCTGAAACCCTGATCGCATCGATTACGCGTCGTCAAAGACGAATGCCGAAATTAAAAGACGAAATCGCGACTTCGACGTGCAGTATTTCACAAAGCGCGGTAAAGGATGTAGAAGATAGAAAAGTCGTTGAGATCGATGATTTTTACCTCCTGCGTAACAATTATATATCTCGATAGAAAGCAGGATAAATATAAAGAAAATGCAGATGTATGTACGCTACTATAAAATGTCAAAGATATATATAGGAACATTACAATTGTATTATACACTGCTGGTAGAACGTAATCAAATTTCGCTGCACGTGCGTTCCAGAATATTTAAAACATTTTCTCGCAACACGCGCGCGCGACGGGGGCTAAATAAGATAGACGTATGATGCAAGTTAATGAAGCTAATACACAAGAGAAAGATATATTTTCTTATATATCTTCGTGGTATATTTGCCTCGACTGTCACGTGGCGTATTTTCCTTTATTTGCATGTCTGTTCGTTGGATAATATATCCGACCGCAACAACAAGATATCTGATTTTGGCAGAGTCGCCGTATTGCGCTTGGCGACCCGCCATCGCTCTATCAACGTAATTATTTTTACTTATTTCGGTATACGTTCGTAACGATCGTTGGACGTATCTCGATATCTCGTTTCGATGATTATCTCGACAATCGAATTAGACGCGACGAAATGATGCTTACGATCTCGCGTATTAAACAAGGCTTTTCCAGCCTTTGCCCGGATATCACGAGATCCGCATGGTCTCATTTGTCGTATGTGATCTTCATATATTCGGAGATCGAGCAGGCTTTACAGCAACTACGAATGCTCGCACGATACAGAAATGGAGGAGGATCGGTGTATTTCCGCGTTCCAGTTTATCATCGTATCGAGAGATTCTCTGAACTGTGGAGATCAGATATTTGCGCTTCAAGCCACGCCCTTCCTGTAAAGTCCTTAATAGCGATAATCTAGCAGTTCTCCCAGCTGCGACGGCGAAGTTACAATGCAATACGTTTGAACGGAGAAATCAATGCACATCTGGAGGAGCGGACGACTGGCAATGCCGGGAACCTGGCTGTATGCGGGTATATATGACGACGAATCTCTGTATCCAATCACGATTGTCGATACAGACGATATCCAGGCCCGCGTTATAGTCGTGCCTCTCGTAGAACTGGGTCATATCGGTTATCTCCGTGCGCGTACATTAACTATTGGTCCCTCCGACGCACTATCGTACCGAGTTTCATCGAAGATCGTGTGAATATCGACCGTATGTTACCGGCGATCGTGAGGATTGTCATCGAAGCACGTTATGTTATTTCGAATCCATCATACGTAAAAGATATGAATAAAGAATTTATTTCATTTTGATGGAATTATTTTATTTAATTGTGCAAAGCATTTAAATGAAACGTTGTAAGTATAAATCACTTCAATCTTCTTCAATCGAAGTTGTTTTGTTTTTATCTAATTTTGCGTTTTCGATTATCGCGATATCAAAATATTGCTATATCAAAATTAAAAAAAAAAAAAAAAATACATATAAACAAGATATTTCTGATTTGAAATAAAATTAATAACGACGTGTTACTCGAATATCTCGATTCTTGGTTGTATTATATGTATGACAAATATTATCAATGCCTTTGAAATTTCTAATAGCACTCACTTTATCATCAATATATTAAGCAAATTATGTGTCAACAGAATCGTGAGAGTAACGGCATTTATGTATGAGCGTTTGCATCAGTTTCAGAGATGGCCGCTATTTGTTCATGCACCGACGTGTATGATAGTGCACGGTGTGTGCAATGGACATGCAGGCGTACGATCTCGATAGAAGCGCCCGGGTAGGCCCGCTTCCTACAACGGACCGGTGCAGCTGCGGCAGTTTGACGCCGCAGTGCTTACAGCCAGCTAAATCTGTGCGACGACCGAGCTCGCTTTAATGCCGAATTATGAATGGATCGTGATAAGAGATAACCGCGCTGGACCTGTCTAATGCGCGCGCTAAGGGCAAATATCCACGTGACATCAATCGCGAATATTTTCCAACTCTGACATATGTGCACGTATGTACGCATACAACGTATCCGCGTTCGTCGTATGAATTTTTACTTTAGATTCGCGCGATCAGCTGAATTATAATACTATTGTTCTACTATCGCGAATCTCTCGAATAAATTTCTGTCAGGGAAAGACTTATATAGCCAAGAATCTTTTTTCAAACTATTAGTATTATTTCAGACTACTTTACGAGATTATATATCTATATTAAAACAGATGTCGGCATATTTAATCTATCATACTCACTAAATGTCAACAACTTGCAGCTTAGGCTATATTATCAGGTTATATCACGCTCTATACACGGCCTTCATACTTTCTCTTTTTTTTTTTTTGTTATTTTCGGTTTTATAAAGTACATTTACTACACTTGGTACTACTTATATAACTTTTTCTTTCCTTTCTTTTTTATATAGTCTTACGATCTTATGCATGATTTCTTTCTGTTTTCTATTTTTTATTCTACTTACGATCATTTTATTTTCGTTTTTTTTTGTGCCTACATTCTCAATTGCATACTATATATATGTTATCTTATTAATTTTTAATACTATATTATTTTATTGTGCTTATTCCCTTAATATATTATACCTGGGTTTTAAGAATATTTCGACTAAAAAAAATTAACTATTACTAAATAAGACAGATAATTCGGCGAAAAAAAATGATGTACATTTTGCTACTTTTTTTTTTGGCAATATTAAGATCCTTTTGCAACTTGGCTTAACTAAGTAACCGGGCAAAGTTATAATTAAGTGACGCGTATTCATCCGATGAAGAAAGCGTAATTAAAAGTTTCCCCTCGGCGAGTTAACCACGGCACGTTATGAATGTGTCGTTTACCATGCGCGCTCTATCATCCGCCGCTTATACCACTTTCCATTAATGACCGCTTGGACTCGACATTATTCGTTAACGTAGTTGGAGAGACATAGCTGCTTACGCGCCCGGAATCGACTCATCCTCGCACTTGCACAAACTAGAAACGAACAGTCGGCTTAACGATGGTGACAATATCTGTTTTAATTAAAACACGAATATATTTATTCCGCGATTAAAGTTACAAATCGCGTGAGGCATGAATAAATCCCCCGAAAGATTTTACGCTATTGTTGAACTCCGCTGTTTTGCGTTGCAAATTTTAAATAAGCGCACAAACTTATTGCATTATGACTGCGATGTCTGCTTAAATCCAAGATGTGCGTATAGTAATGAGCATGTAAAGAGTAAAATTTTTTGCCATGCATCCTCTGCATTTCTCTCGAGTACGTACTCAAGCATGTATAATCAATGACGGCTGCCGGAAGAGGTGCATCCGCGGAACATCTTAATTGCGCCATGCGGGAAATTGTGCACCGGAAAAGAGTATATATATTCGCAAGCGAGATGTTTCCTCGAATTAAATTCCGCGGGAGGAGGAGATATGCAGCGTGATTTGAAAAGTGAGCTTGTCTTTCCTCGTAAGTGAGAGAAAAGCGCGAAAACGAGAGGAAAGGCAGGTGGGAACGGGAAAAGAAGCTCGGAGCAAAAGAAGAGGCGCAAAATCACTCTGTGGCAAAATGAGGGAGAGAGAGAGAGAGAGAAAAATGCGCGCTTGGCTCTTGGTACTTCTGAAATTTCAGGAGAGACGGAGTTCCGGTTCGTTTCCAAGAATATTACGCAATCGAATCGCTCGGAAAGAATAAACTAACAAGTAAATTTTCCACTATTTTCAGGATTTTCCGACCGTTTATGTCGAGTAAATTTATCATTTATTTTTTTTTTTCTATTTCGCATCGACTGTTTGTCCGCTCGCGAGATCGTAATAGAATCCTGGGAGATACGCTCGCGGCAACGATTATCGACTATTATCGCCTAAAGATTTAATTCGCAAGAATACAATCCGCACAGTAGAGTTATTAAAAGCGCGCTTAATTAGCGCCATGCAGGAGAATCGTAATTAGAATGTCGGAGCGATTTCGAAATCATTTTAAACGTAAGCTCACGTAGGTGCGGCTCTTCGACTTCAATAAAGATATTATCTGCGGACCTCATTACGTGCAGCGCATTACCGAAAATATTATGCGATACCGGAATTACAAATGGCAATTATTTTAAGGGGGTCTTATACATATATACAAACAAATATTTATAGACCACGCTTGTAACGTACGCAAGTACAAAATAAACTATACATTAAATCATCCGCTCGTGATCGGAATAACGAATTACGCCGAAAACTACGCTCGCTTGTGAGATGATTAACGTGAATCGGTAAACACACGAGACGCTTCATCCTTTATCAAAACCGTTGGTTCAATTAGTTGCACCTTACCCTCGGATTTATGCGCGACGGGAGAGAAGAGGGACGTGTCACGACTAGATGGAGAATCCTATCCGACGCGTATACATTTGCGTATGTGCACGCGCGCGCACACACACACACACACCATCGGCCAGGTGGCCACCGCGAGAATACACATCGGGTGTGCTATCCCTTTTTCACCGGTTGGACGAAGGCTGTATTTTTAAAACGAGAACGTTCGGCGCGGCGGCCAGTAAATTTATCCCTCGCGTTACTCCTGGGTCCATTTCGTAGTTCGCAGAATGGAGGTCCACCATCAGCACCGAGCTGGCCTGGTATCGGCGGTGGCTTCGGCGGCGACGATGGTGTTGGTGGTAAGGTAGGTTGGTGTTAGAAGCTCTAGATCTATCGGCCGGTCTACTCTGGGGGATGCTAACCTGTCCGAGGGATGCTCTTCTCCGCTCTCGACTCTCCTTTAGCTTCCAACAGCGGCCCGTTCCCGATATTCCTCTTTATTTTTTTTTCCTCTTTCCCCTCGCTCGTGCGCGCACAGTTACGTGTATAGTATTATATCTTTCTCGTTCTCGCGAGGAAGGGAGCGCGCACGTCTAACCGAAGTTACGCCGATCGATCCCCCCGGTTAGCGACCCTCGAGAGAGTATACTCGCTTGCTACCCCGCTACTGTTTCCGGTGGCTTATATCGCGATTCGTCTTTGTTGCGAATAGTAACGGGTAGATCGTTATTTCTCGCGTTGCCGTTTTGCATACTATTAAAAGGCTGCACCGGTGTGTTTCAGAAGAGCAGTGACGCTGCATCATGCAGGTGCAGGTCACTGCGTACAGTCTCTTTCTACAAGTGCTTCTTCTGCAAATTTGACAATTTCTCTAAATTTACAATAATCGAGGATAAAAATATTACCTCTCTCATCTTCATGCACTTTCTCGACCTCCTTTTCCTTCAAGTTCTCTTCACAAGTAAAAATAAGATTGTAACATGTTTTATAAAAAAACGCGGAAATAATTACATTTTGAGAAATACATCGAAATTACATTTTAAATCGCCGTTATTCACAATTTTTCGTGAGTAGAAGCCAAATCGAGCTTCATTTTTTAACAATGAACCACAACGTACAGTCATGTATATTTTATCGAAGCGCAGGGTGCGCTAAAAAAAATCATGATTCCATCCGGTTATAACGGTCTGCTTCTCGGGCGTATCACGCTTTTAAGGGAAAGGGAGATAGAAGGGGGAAGGGGAGAGAGAAGCCCGGGCCCATATCGATGCGCCAGTAACCCACTTCTAGTTGACAAAGCGGATATAATGCAGCGACCGGAGGGAGGCTGCATGCACCCACACTCCTAGCATAGTCCCATCTATTTCCACGAAACTGACATTTCTATCGGAACGTAGTTTCTCTTAAAAACTTTCCGCGGGGATACAAACGCGCGTGTAGTGTTTTACAAGCACTCTCTCTTCCATTCTTGGTTCTCTCTCTCTCTCTCTCTCTCTTTCGTCTTCTCGTCTGATTCTTTCTTTTCTTTAGATATAGTATAACGATCCTGAGCATCTCTCTATTTATGCTTTGCAATTTATGAGCGTACACGGCTTATATTCAAGCTACTCGCCTTCTGCCTTCCACTCGTGTCCACGGCATCTCACCGTCCTTTTTTTTCTTTCGTTCTACCTTTCGTTCTATATTATGCTTTTAACACACGTAGAAGTCGCTATTTTTATCGGGTTTCATCTCGAATTCATTTCGGATTTCTATGTATTCGAAGTTACTCTTCAACCACGTTTCTATTCACGTTCTATGGAGCTTATTAACTTGTAAAATCGTATATCCCGTAATAAATGTAAAATCACGGTGCTTCGTACGGAGCGCAGATTGTGATTTATTTACAATGCAATTCGTATTGCCCATTTTATTGCTTCTCTTTGATATGCGGATTTATGAGCTTATAATAACACACGGATTTATCTGCAATTCCCTTTTAGTGTTAGATATTATCGTTGTATTGTATAAGTATTAAAAAAAATATTAAAATTTTGATTATTTTATTCTTGGCAACAAATGTTATTACTTCCCGCATAAGAAATTTAGTTAAAAAAAAAAAAAAAAAAAAAAAAAAAAAAAAAAAAAAAAAAAAAATCTGAATAAAGAATTTGTAATTAAAAACATACGATAGTTCAAGGACATTGATGGGAACTGCCACTCGTTGAATAAATTCATTTGCAAGTATAATATTATGTCGCACTCTCTAATTCTACTCTCATATTATGCATATAAGGCAGGAATGTCTGACGTTGTTGAGGAGCATTATAATTAAAAAAAAAAACAAGTACAATTTAACTTGTCGAGAAGTATTCTCGCCTTTGGGAGCGAGAAAAGTCGCTGGATGAGCCGTCATTCGCACGAGGTATTTTTCGTTACATGTCTTCCAGTGCGAAAATTCTTATTTCAGAAAGGCAATGCTTCCTTACGTTTCCCACCCGCCTATTTTTTTCTCCCTCGCCTTTTTTCTCGTTTTACTCTCGCACGGCATCGAAAGCTGTCGACGTTGGTGAAAGGCCGACGACTAGCACGACGACGCCTGGCAAAAGGAATATTTCGAGCTTGCCTCCTTCTTTTGCATCCACTTTGACGTCGTCCACAAAAATTGAAATGCAAGGCAATTGAAAGATGGAGTACTCTAATTCCGGCAGCTCCTTTGTCCCATTTGTTCGAGGAGTATCGAGCCGAAAGTGGGTTCGCGCCAAAATTAGGTCAAATTGCAAGAAAGTAATGCAAATAAGATAAAATTGCTCGGAGGCAAAACGCGAACGATCGAAGCACCATTATCTCGTTACGCGAAGTATATTCGTCATCGAGCTAATTTTCCGCGCTCTCAGTATCAGTGGGGAAAGTTTTCGCGAGCTTGGAGCTGCATATCGTCGTCGTGGAGACACATTTACCAACGTTTTATCGAGTTTAGCTCGTCCGGAAAACTCGACGTTCCCCTAACTTTTTCCTCGACAAGGTATCCCATCGTGTCGGCGTTTTTCAAACTTGTCCCACGATGAACTTCGTGACACGATGAGAACTTCTAATATCACGGAGACCAGATGATCTTAAAACTTTCCAGATGCGTAATTAGGATCCTCGTAGACGATCCTTACGAGTCCTTCTGGGAGCCGAGAGTGTTCTCTTCAGCGGTAAATGTAGGATTGATAACGATCCGAAATTTTCTTTGAGCGAGGTCGTTTCACTCCACGAGATGATTGGCCAATAATAATCTCGACTTAAAAAAAGTATAAATTGATTTTTCGTTCAATGTTTCTTACATGCTTCATTACGTATGACGCAATAATTTGCGTTAGAATTGAAACTGGAGCAATTCTCATTACTGTAAAATACGGCGAAACACGTTAGACTACCTTATCGTTGCGAATAGCATGACATTCAAGTGCAAAACGCCGGTCTGAATTCTCACGGTACCGTCACGATCGTCGGCGCCTGCCGATGTAAATTCCAACAATAATAGCTCGCAACTAGTCGCAGGAAGCGCAGAGCCGACGTTTAACATACTATCTTATGCATCCCGTTGCACTATATACTGAACTTTGATTCAAACTCAGCTGGGAAAATGAGACAATCGGAGGACGAAAAAGAAAGATGGTAAGAAAGAGGAAAGCATGTTATATTCAAACATATGATTTAAAATATTAAGACACATGACAGAAATTTTTATTATCGGTATTTATTTGTTGATATATCAGAGTATCGTCAACTTATGTAATGTTCGCTGGAATCTATTTTTTTCTCTATGAAAATGTCGGTTTGAAAATGTTGCAACGATATTTCGCGTGTAGATCGGAAAGAGCATTTGGCGATATGAAGTAGATAATCGTATCATCCAATCGGTCTGAAGCGACCGCAAGCTACGAATCGCGTTGTTGCTGTTAAACCGAACGAGTTACTCGTTCGACCGGTATAGCAACGGAGATATATACTATATTTACGCCCGTCAGTGATAAATCAATATAACTACGCATCGTGTTATATTTATGGATGCTATACGATATAACGACCCTTTGTCGAACATTCATGCCGTTTCAAGAAGAGAAAAATATATTTCATTCACTAAACGTTAAATCATAAGAGAATTGCAATAAAAGTATCTTTTGTGAAGAGAATTAAATAAGTACGTATAAGAGAATATATAAAATATTCGAATAATTATGTTTCTCATTACGCAACAATTTTATATCGAAGATGAGCAAATTTTTTATCACGTATTTTTCCTCCGCGTTTTATTATATTCTCGTTTTCGCAACGATTGTAATCTAAAATAAAGCTATCAGTATCCGTGCTCACAACTCGGGTTATTGTGATTCTTCGCGATATTACCAGAAATTCGCATAATATTCGCAATCGTCGGATAACACACTTATCCTGTCTGTAATGGCCGAACATTGCACGAAAAACCGTGACTATGCTCGATTTGTAATCTCACCGCGGACTCGAGTTTCACCGTTTCACGACTTTGAATCACGTTACCGCGTTACCACTTCGCATCAGTTATCGCGCCTTACCTCCCTTTTGGGAGCAAAGTTGCTCTTCCGTTACGATCGATATCGCGATTATCGCCCACTCTGTCATCAGTGGATTAAGTCTGTCGTGATACTAAACTCGAACGTAGCACAAAACGTTATATATTTCCACAAAAAAATAAAATCTATCGCATTCATTCGATAAACTTACGAACCAAAAAAGATTTAATTTAAAGATAACAATGAATATACTTATCATTAAAGACATAAATATAAAGTTAAATGTTTTCTGCGTTATCAAAAATAATTTAGTAAATGAAAAAATGTTAATTGAAAAATAGTTTCAATATGCACACATCGTACATAACATACATATATCTTGTTAAAACGAGTTTAACATATTGAAATAGATGGCCTCCCTCTTTATCGTGATTAATGTCGATGTACTAGACATTATCTTTTTTCACAGTTTATGCAGCAGCGTTTTGCATATAAGACGGATATAAAGCGAGACGTAGGGGCAACATTATCGTTATTTATTAGTGTTACAACTTCCTGGCGCAACGTCGCTAGTTATGACTTTTGTCGCGTATAAGCGGGACGCTGGTCACGGAACTAGGTGGCGACCTTTATCCACCCTCGTACGAGCAGCGATATCGCGTTTCAGATTCGCACGAAAAACCATGATTTATAATGTTGCGCTCTCATTGTTTCACAGCTTACCACATCTTTTCACGGCGATATTGCACGAGGACGGTCTGCAGGGATTATATAGTTGCCACTTGACAATAACGATATATCGACGTAAAGTATGAATATCGGATACCGTATAATGAACCGTGATGAAATGACATATCCAAAAAACCGCAATAATAAGATATTAATAAAGCGAGTCGGTGATGAAGAGATTTTTAACAGTGTAGTTAACGACATTATCATTTCTTTAAACGTTAGATGAGAATAATCTTGCAAGTGAAAAAGTAATGGAACTATTTAGAAAAAAAAATTGTCAATTTAAAATATATATATAAATAAATCTTTTAAAAAACTTCTTCAAGAAATCATAAATCTCGTGGGTGTTATTCATGGATATCTAAATGACACGCAATAAAGTATCTGAAGGGCTTCGAACGATGAGTATCGGGAGTATCTGCAATACTATCGATAAAAGAAACTCAACAATGAACAATGACATGCCGCGCGCAAGGCAATCGATCGATCGCTTAGCGGAGACCTATTGGTTTATACGATAGAATAAATTGTGTGCGACATGGTTTATACTTTCTTCAACTTTGATTTCCCGTAGGAGTCGCCGTGAGTGACAAATTGTAGAGCGATGCCGAGCGCTAAAACTGCTAACGCTCCACGAAAAAGTTGTTAATTACCGTTCGCCTGTCTACCTCAACAAATAGATAGCATTTAATTTGCGGTCGTAACATGTTGTACGCAGCCTACCGATGCGACTAATAAAGATAATTATACTAATTACATTCATGTACGCGATAAGCACCGGACAGTTCACGCGCACCTTCATTTTACATGCGCGTTATATAATACGTACACACGTATAAATGTGACAGATATATATATATATATATATATATATGGTTGCAAAGGATTGAAATTAAGCGTGGTAGATGAGAATCACAGAATTTAATGCGCCTGATAATTTTACCGATTCAAATTTACTATATTGATATCGCAAAATTTGATATTACACTATCGAGAAGAGAGAAAAATAGTTTTTTTTTTAAAGTTCGCAATAATTATTACGATGCTATAGTATTATAAGAAACAAAAAAAAAAAAAATTATTAATCGTTATATAATTGTTAATCCATTATTATTATTGTATATTAATTTTTTAATATTAATTTACTGGCTCCAAGTCAAGTTTTTCTTTGAGCAGTTGAATATATAATCGATTAATTAAGGATCGCTTCGTACAATAGCGACATTCGTACGTTATCATAAGCCGACAGTATTACTGCACTTATGTAGGATAATTGATTTGGTTACGTGCACGGCGTTAATCTGATATATGTAAGTCTTGACGCGAAAGCAGATTTAGATTATCCCACGAGTTATGACTATGTATGTGTATGCAAAGATCTAACATAAAAATCTTATCCCGAGATTACTTGGTCCGGATTATATAAACTGACGGTTGCCATCTTCAGCGGTGTCATATAATATACGACAAATCTCATAAAATCAAAATGTACATATAATATACTACTGTTTACTTAATGTATAATAATAGCTAATAAATAAATTCTATATTTTATCTTATTTTCCATTATAAAATAATTGTCATTTTTTAAAGATGTAAATAAAAAAGAATGAAAGATGCAAACATTTCTATTCAAAGCGTCCTCGACGTTATATCGCTCAATAGCTCAATGTTAACTGCGCGCCTCAAATGTAATTAGTACCGGATCAATAATTTTTAATAAGAAAGAGCAGAGTTGAAGGGGTGGATTTCGCTGTAGGTGCGTTGAAGGAGTTCTCGGAAAGGCAAATTAGACATAACCCGTGCACGAAACATGCGCGGTGCATAACTCAAAGAACATGAACAGAGTCCCGGGATACGAATGGAAGATAGTTTCAAATGTAGTAACTAAATGCAGCATGCATAGCACTTAAGTGAATTCTGAGGTATCCTCGAGCCGACAAGCAGTACTGTCAGTTGCTACAAAAATTGATCGCTCATCCGAATTAAGCGTTCGTATCTCATTGTCAGTGTAAACAAGGGATGTTATAATCCGTTAAGAAACCAATTTGGTCAATGTGGACTCGTTAAACATTTTACGTACGACATCGATATGTCAACATCCGCAATTAGCGGAAAAAGCGTGTAACTGCCAAAGAAAAAAATGAAATTAAGGTTGACGCGATACAATAAAGTTTATCGTCAAATACTTGTCAAAGGTAGGTTTATACGACAGTCGTATTACGACTTTTGTTTAGACTGTCAACAATAATCGATGTTATAGTGAAGCGATATAGTGATATGTCACTCGATAAGCCGTCTACCGTTTTTCAATTTTCTACGATTTTTACGATCGTTAATACCGTACACACGCCGTGAATTTTGTGTTTCATCGAGAGATCGTTAAAAATTTACGATGTCCGTTTAGCTTGTCGCAAGTACGGCCGGATTCAATATTTATCCAACACTTTCGCGATAGATAGAATTTCGATAGTTTTCAAGCATTCAGTCGTTACGTTTCGTGTGTATGAACACTGTGTATGTATATCTTATTAAAATACTTGATTCACGAACAAGAGTTTATATAGCTAAAATATATTTGTGCGCTTTTTGTTAAACAATAGAGATTAGAAATTTAACATAGCCAATACTGCTGTTAATGAATACGGATGACCCAGAAAGAATCAATAATTTTTAACTAGATTCTGAAGATTGATTAATTTAACTCAATTTTCATATATAATATTAGTTACCTCGCGTTATCACGCGATTTACTTAAATCTGAATTTTACGAGATATTATATACGTCCGGAGAAGATATCATCTAACAGAGAAGCACACACAAAGATTTTAAGCTGTAACCAGTGCGCCCTTTGCCGTGAGGTTTGGATTCTGAGATACTCACGGAAATTTATGAAATTAAGCGTCGGTTAAGAGCAGCGAAGTAAGAGAGAGAGAGAGAGAAATGGCAAAGCCGTCTGCTGCAACTTAAAACGTAAACGTGCTGACTGCACGATACGTGTTTGCCTAGCGGAAGCAACACGAAGCTGACCGTTCAATTGCGCCAGTGGTTGCACGTGACTAACACTCTAATTATGTATTTAGTCTTAATTAGACGGGCGTTACATCGCGCAGTGACGGCGGATGCTCGGCACAAAAGTTCAAAGTCTGCGCGCACCCACTACCACGGGGAATAGTTTCTCGTGCAAGCTGTCGCGCCCACGCCGCACGAAATTCGCGTTTACGAGGTAAAATTTCCAACGAAATTTAGAAGCGCGGAAGATCGAGAAGTTTTGGTCGCGTTAATTCGATTACTGCGCAAAACTTGCGTGAAATTTCGGTACATTTGCAATTGGACAAACATATCGCGAGTGAAAATCTAACCGAGGTCAGCCCCGAAAGTTTGCTGCTAGTACAGTGTTAATTATACAATTAAAATACCGAAAATAAATAAAATGACTTATATAGTATATATAGATATACTATTATAATATGTAATATATATTATTCTATATATACACACATTTTTTTCCAAAAATGTCTTAAATATATATATTTTTGAGAATTTAAATATAATTTTCTTAAGAGAGATTACACACAGAAATTGCCGGATAAATCTGTTCCCCGAATCCATCGATACAACGATGGCGCGATAGTGCCTATTCGTTCAAGCTTTATATCCATTAAATTCTGATTTTGTCGCCATCGGCGACGAAGAAGCTAGTACGAGAAGCAGTTCTTTAGCTAGATAGCTTTTCAATGGGCTCTTTCATTTATTCTCAATGCGGCGACGTCGACGAGAGGAGACGCGAGTTCTCTCATGCTAGGGGACAAAGGGAGAGAGAGAGAGAGAGAGAGAGAGAGACTCAAGTTCCACGTATACATATGCGAACGTGGCACGAAGAATGTTAAAGCGGACTTTTATGAGCGAAAAAGGAAGACTGGGTTAGAAAACGTCAGCCTTGGCGAAGTATAAAGCGTACTAACGACCGTTTCATTGATTTTCAATTTTCGATGAGCCATGACATGACTAATGGGGATTCGAGCGTGCGAATGTTACGTAGATAAAACGAACATTGTCGGGCAATCATACGAAGCTGCTGTTTGTGTCATGCTGATTTGGACATTGATACTCAAAACGTCGCGAAAAAGACGACGAATATGTTTTTCATATCGCATTCGCTTAAAGTAATACAATAAATCTGCGTGACAGAGCAAGCGACGTCATGCTGATTTGGACATTGATACTCAAAATGTCGCGAAAAAGACGACGAGATATGTTTTTTTTTTTATATATATCGCGTTCATCGAAAATAACAAATTTATGTGAAAATGCCTCGCTCTTGTTCGAATGAATACATTTACAACGTATATCAGGCAGCTCTTGATTTATTTCATTAATAAATGAATAAATACGCGAGTAAAAGACTTTTACATAGAATTATTTTGAAAACTCGGAGGATTTTTAATCTTAATAAAATTTGAACTACGAAGCGAATTTAATTAATAGAATCGCGAGCACGCGATTATACATCGCGCGGAACACGTCGTCGAACTCCACCCTTCCGGTATTCTCGGGGTTCTCGGGCAAGAAAGACAAGACTCTCCTCTCCGCAATCTGTCGACGACAAATCGCGCGCATCCGCGAGAATGAAACGCGAAATTTCCTGTAAGTATCGATTGCGGCCGAGTCGGGTTAACGTTACCCCGCGGTTATAGTCGTCAGATATAGGCAAAGTTGTGCAAAACACACATATCCGTACGGTATTTCCCTCGCAATCTAGAAACGCGCGCGCATTACATAAATTCATATACCGCGGAGGAGGGTGGTGGAAAGAGGGTGAGCCACACCACACCGTTGGGACCGTTGACGGTGGTAGTGCGAGGTGAGGTATGTGTGCATGGAACACGTTCCGCGCGATAGTGTACATTTGAGATACAGCGAGCGGACTACGGTTCTAATTCCGATGACGTATGAGCTTGCATAACCTAGTTTTCTGTTTGCCAGTCCCCGGTAATGAGTTGTCTAGTCCTCCGCCACCGTCCTCGTCCTCTCCCCCGACCGCGCTTTTCCGCCATCCACCTGTAACCATCGCTGGCACTTCGTTCTCTCTGTGAGCGCCTTCTCTATCCTTCTCTCCCTTCCTCTCTTTTCCTCCTTCTGTTTCTATCTCCCCATCCCCCGCCCTCCCCCCCTTTCCCACAGTAGTTTCTCCTTTCCCGTGTGACATCGTGTACTCGCGTGTCG
>NW_021853281.1:955544-984193 GCF_003651465.1 Formica exsecta
TATATATATATGGTTGCAAAGGATTGAAATTAAGCGTGGTAGATGAGAATCACAGAATTTAATGCGCCTGATAATTTTACCGATTCAAATTTACTATATTGATATCGCAAAATTTGATATTACACTATCGAGAAGAGAGAAAAATAGTTTTTTTTTTAAAGTTCGCAATAATTATTACGATGCTATAGTATTATAAAAAACAAAAAAAAAAAAAATTATTAATCGTTATATAATTGTTAATCCATTATTATTATTGTATATTAATTTTTTAATATTAATTTACTGGTTCCAAGTCAAGTTTTTCTTTGAGCAGTTGAATATATAATCGATTAATTAAGGATCGCTTCGTACAATAGCGACATTCGTACGTTATCATAAGCCGACAGTATTACTGCACTTATGTAGGATAATTGATTTGGTTACGTGCACGGCGTTAATCTGATATATGTAAGTCTTGACGCGAAAGCAGATTTAGATTATCCCACGAGTTATGACTATGTATGTGTATGCAAAGATCTAACATAAAAATCTTATCCCGAGATTACTTGGTCCGGATTATATAAACTGACGGTTGCCATCTTCAGCGGTGTCATATAATATACGACAAATCTCATAAAATCAAAATGTACATATAATATACTACTGTTTACTTAATGTATAATAATAGCTAATAAATAAATTCTATATTTTATCTTATTTTCCATTATAAAATAATTGTCATTTTTTAAAGATGTAAATAAAAAAGAATGAAAGATGCAAACATTTCTATTCAAAGCGTCCTCGACGTTATATCGCTCAATAGCTCAATGTTAACTGCGCGCCTCAAATGTAATTAGTACCGGATCAATAATTTTTAATAAGAAAGAGCAGAGTTGAAGGGGTGGATTTCGCTGTAGGTGCGTTGAAGGAGTTCTCGGAAAGGCAAATTAGACATAACCCGTGCACGAAACATGCGCGGTGCATAACTCAAAGAACATGAACAGAGTCCCGGGATACGAATGGAAGATAGTTTCAAATGTAGTAACTAAATGCAGCATGCATAGCACTTAAGTGAATTCTGAGGTATCCTCGAGCCGACAAGCAGTACTGTCAGTTGCTACAAAAATTGATCGCTCATCCGAATTAAGCGTTCGTATCTCATTGTCAGTGTAAACAAGGGATGTTATAATCCGTTAAGAAACCAATTTGGTCAATGTGGACTCGTTAAACATTTTACGTACGACATCGATATGTCAACATCCGCAATTAGCGGAAAAAGCGTGTAACTGCCAAAGAAAAAAATGAAATTAAGGTTGACGCGATACAATAAAGTTTATCGTCAAATACTTGTCAAAGGTAGGTTTATACGACAGTCGTATTACGACTTTTGTTTAGACTGTCAACAATAATCGATGTTATAGTGAAGCGATATAGTGATATGTCACTCGATAAGCCGTCTACCGTTTTTCAATTTTCTACGATTTTTACGATCGTTAATACCGTACACACGCCGTGAATTTTGTGTTTCATCGAGAGATCGTTAAAAATTTACGATGTCCGTTTAGCTTGTCGCAAGTACGGCCGGATTCAATATTTATCCAACACTTTCGCGATAGATAGAATTTCGATAGTTTTCAAGCATTCAGTCGTTACGTTTCGTGTGTATGAACACTGTGTATGTATATCTTATTAAAATACTTGATTCACGAACAAGAGTTTATATAGCTAAAATATATTTGTGCGCTTTTTGTTAAACAATAGAGATTAGAAATTTAACATAGCCAATACTGCTGTTAATGAATACGGATGACCCAGAAAGAATCAATAATTTTTAACTAGATTCTGAAGATTGATTAATTTAACTCAATTTTCATATATAATATTAGTTACCTCGCGTTATCACGCGATTTACTTAAATCTGAATTTTACGAGATATTATATACGTCCGGAGAAGATATCATCTAACAGAGAAGCACACACAAAGATTTTAAGCTGTAACCAGTGCGCCCTTTGCCGTGAGGTTTGGATTCTGAGATACTCACGGAAATTTATGAAATTAAGCGTCGGTTAAGAGCAGCGAAGTAAGAGAGAGAGAGAGAGAAATGGCAAAGCCGTCTGCTGCAACTTAAAACGTAAACGTGCTGACTGCACGATACGTGTTTGCCTAGCGGAAGCAACACGAAGCTGACCGTTCAATTGCGCCAGTGGTTGCACGTGACTAACACTCTAATTATGTATTTAGTCTTAATTAGACGGGCGTTACATCGCGCAGTGACGGCGGATGCTCGGCACAAAAGTTCAAAGTCTGCGCGCACCCACTACCACGGGGAATAGTTTCTCGTGCAAGCTGTCGCGCCCACGCCGCACGAAATTCGCGTTTACGAGGTAAAATTTCCAACGAAATTTAGAAGCGCGGAAGATCGAGAAGTTTTGGTCGCGTTAATTCGATTACTGCGCAAAACTTGCGTGAAATTTCGGTACATTTGCAATTGGACAAACATATCGCGAGTGAAAATCTAACCGAGGTCAGCCCCGAAAGTTTGCTGCTAGTACAGTGTTAATTATACAATTAAAATACCGAAAATAAATAAAATGACTTATATAGTATATATAGATATACTATTATAATATGTAATATATATTATTCTATATATACACACATTTTTTTCCAAAAATGTCTTAAATATATATATTTTTGAGAATTTAAATATAATTTTCTTAAGAGAGATTACACACAGAAATTGCCGGATAAATCTGTTCCCCGAATCCATCGATACAACGATGGCGCGATAGTGCCTATTCGTTCAAGCTTTATATCCATTAAATTCTGATTTTGTCGCCATCGGCGACGAAGAAGCTAGTACGAGAAGCAGTTCTTTAGCTAGATAGCTTTTCAATGGGCTCTTTCATTTATTCTCAATGCGGCGACGTCGACGAGAGGAGACGCGAGTTCTCTCATGCTAGGGGACAAAGGGAGAGAGAGAAAGAGAGAGAGAGAGAGAGAATCAAGTTCCACGTATACATATGCGAACGTGGCACGAAGAATGTTAAAGCGGACTTTTATGAGCGAAAAAGGAAGACTGGGTTAGAAAACGTCAGCCTTGGCGAAGTATAAAGCGTACTAACGACCGTTTCATTGATTTTCAATTTTCGATGAGCCATGACATGACTAATGGGGATTCGAGCGTGCGAATGTTACGTAGATAAAACGAACATTGTCGGGCAATCATACGAAGCTGCTGTTTGTGTCATGCTGATTTGGACATTGATACTCAAAATGTCGCGAAAAAGACGCGAGATATGTTTTTTTTTTTATATATATCGCGTTCATCGAAAATAACAAATTTATGTGAAAATGCCTCGCTCTTGTTCGAATGAATACATTTACAACGTATATCAGGCAGCTCTTGATTTATTTCATTAATAAATGAATAAATACGCGAGTAAAAGACTTTTACATAGAATTATTTTGAAAACTCGGAGGATTTTTAATCTTAATAAAATTTGAACTACGAAGCGAATTTAATTAATAGAATCGCGAGCACGCGATTATACATCGCGCGGAACACGTCGTCGAACTCCACCCTTCCGGTATTCTCGGGGTTCTCGGGCAAGAAAGACAAGACTCTCCTCTCCGCAATCTGTCGACGACAAATCGCGCGCATCCGCGAGAATGAAACGCGAAATTTCCTGTAAGTATCGATTGCGGCCGAGTCGGGTTAACGTTACCCCGCGGTTATAGTCGTCAGATATAGGCAAAGTTGTGCAAAACACACATATCCGTACGGTATTTCCCTCGCAATCTAGAAACGCGCGCGCATTACATAAATTCATATACCGCGGAGGAGGGTGGTGGAAAGAGGGTGAGCCACACCACACCGTTGGGACCGTTGACGGTGGTAGTGCGAGGTGAGGTATGTGTGCATGGAACACGTTCCGCGCGATAGTGTACATTTGAGATACAGCGAGCGGACTACGGTTCTAATTCCGATGACGTATGAGCTTGCATAACCTAGTTTTCTGTTTGCCAGTCCCCGGTAATGAGTTGTCTAGTCCTCCGCCACCGTCCTCGTCCTCTCCCCCGACCGCGCTTTTCCGCCATCCACCTGTAACCATCGCTGGCAGTTCGTTCTCTCTGTGAGCGCCTTCTCTATCCTTCTCTCTCTTCCTCTCTTTTCCTCCTTCTGTTTCTATCTCCCCATCCCCCGCCCTCCCCCCCTTTCCCACAGTAGTTTCTCCTTTCCCGTGTGACATCGTGTACTCGCGTGTCGTAAATTACACGTGCGTCCGACGCATACATACTTATACATACGCGAATAACGATACGATAAACGGTCGCGAGAAAAGTAAACGACATTCCGGCTGAAACTGTCTGTCCTGAAGGGAATTACGGGGATAGAAATGTCGAGTATATCGATCGATGCTACAAGTTTCGTAACTTTGCGACAATACCCGATATAATCGCCGTCAAAGTGTATTCCCATGACAACCACTTGGGACGCGCAAAAATTTGTTCGCGATACTATCGTTTCTCGTATGACCGCTCGGTGATCATTAATATAAAACGAAAATTATTGATATGTTTATATTTTTGTATTATATAAATATATACGTAATTATATCCATGCATAAATATCTCGGTTGTAAATGTACTTCTCTCTAGCTGTAATTGTGATGTAACGCGATATTTGCATTCGTCAATTAAAGCTATAACCGCAGAAGCAAAAATCTCGCTTATTAACAGTATTGAATTTCGGCGAAACAGGCAACGTATCCCGAGTGTGAATAATTCCGCATAATTCAAAATACGAGCACTCTGTCGAAATATAAAATAACAGAAGCGGAATTACGCGGACTGGCACTGACAACGCCGCCGATCACGCTTGATTAATGACCAAATTAATGCAATCAATACTCAAACATCGGATAATCACGCGAGCGGCAAAAAGAATTCTAAACGATATCGAGTTGGCGTGCGCCGGATGGCCTTAACGAGAGAGACGGGGAGATCGTGAAATTTATCGGGCCGATCGTCCGGTCGTCAGTTTATGATCGAGAGTAAGTGTCTCCTCGCACGAGAGCCGACTATCCTTTACGCGGAATGTCTAATCTCCTTTTTTTTTTCTCTTTCTCTCTCGACGTCCGGTATTATACCGCCGTTTCTGTCGAGACGTCCGTGATAAAAAGAAAACGGTTTGTACGTCGTGCGCCTATCTCGGTATTTCTTCGAAATGGAACGACGACACACGGGACATGACGTGTCTGTCTGTCCATGTACTTAAGGATTCAAGCATCGCAGAGGGAAAATCTCGAGAGTCTGCTAAAAAGGATAACCACCATTATCCGAAAGATATTACGTTATTCATCACTGTTGTTACTGCCAAAATTTCCTTGGCATTAAATTCGTTCAAAATATTTTATATAATAAAGCTAAAAATATTACGCGTATACGCGAAATTAAATTCTTGTTATTACATTTAAAAAGAACACTGCCATTTTTCGTATTTCTTAAAGACGACATTTCGTTATTAATGTAACTTGGATTGAATTACGTCGAGATTCTCGCTTGAAATGCGATATCTCACCGCCGTGTCTTCAAATAGATTTATACACCTCGAATCATTGTTCGTCCCGCGTGTTTTCATTTCTGAAGCCCGCTAGTCTCTTTACCGGGCTCGTTGCTTTTTTCGACAACAAACCATATATCCGTAGCTGGAGGATGCCAGGCAAGCGCGTGCAAATATATCATCCGTGGGAGACATTTCCACCCCCTTATTTCGCCTCCGAAGCAAACTCACCCTTACAAGCTGCCGCGACGGAGCGAAACTGGCGCAACGAGGCCCGACTTTACCGCTGACACTTCGAGCAGTCCAAATAAATAATACGCCTTATTTGTCGTACGTATTGTGCGTGGCGGGAGAATTAAATCTGCGGATACTACCGCGCGGCGGATCAACGGCACAGGCAACGCGACAAGACATTTATAATTTAGGAAGATTCCTTCTAAGAGATAATTACTATGCATGAGGCGCCCCCCCCCCCTAAAATGCTTGAATTACACTGGGCGTGATTAATTTTGATTTATCTTTCTTGAAACCCCAATCAATTACAAAAGAATGAGAGAGAACAAAGTAATAAAGCATAAAAAATCTATCAATTAATATAATTAAAAAAAAAATAAATTAAGAGCTCCGGGAAATCTTTCTTCGACTTAAAAAAAAATTCTCTCCAAGATAATTACTAAATTTGAAAAACCGGATTTAAGTTTAATTATATTTAATCCATCTTTTTAGAAAAGTAATTGCCATAAAAAAATATATTTTTATAATTATTAATATTTGGTAAGATTAACAATGTGTTTGTGTGAGAAGGGCATACTAGAAATCAATAAGTGCACTGTGATATTTTTCCGTAAATGAGATAGAGACGCGAATGTGCTTTATGCGGCTCTCAAACGAAAGGAACTGTTAAAGGAGCCGTAACACCCGGACGGCAAAGCCGCGTTACCCTTTTAACTTCCGTGGCGCTGACACGGCAACGGCTCGGGTAATGGTTACACCTGCCACTGCTGCTGCAACAGCAGCGGGAGTTTACAAGACGGACGAGAAGCTGATTCGAAAGAACCAACGCGCGGTCACAAGTTACGTCGAAGGATTTCAACCGACGCGAGGGGCCGTCGCGGTTGTTGGCTACAAAGTTTGTGTCGAGTTTAACTCATCGCTCGAGGCACCCCGAGGATGTCCCCGTGTCGTCGTGTATGAAGTCTCGCATATAAAGTTTCCTCGCATGATAACGCGATAAAAGGGCATTATCCTTTAATTAACGTAACGCTCCTTCGCAGCGCGGAGGCGATCTCGATCGATAAAAATACCGTCGGCTATCGCAATTAATGTGAGATACGTATATCTGGACGTGAGATCCGTTATCTGGACGGAAGCTATCTGTCATAATCAACAGTAACGTCGATATCGAGCAGAGAACGAAGGGTACTATAGATGGAGTGGCGTGGCACCAAGCAAATAGCTGTCTACAATTCCTCGTTTGTTATTTAGCGCTACGCATCTTCTCGCTCCGCGAAGTTGTACTTCGCCAAGGATAAATGTATAAGCCGCGAGCTACGACGTAAATTCCGTTACGAATTACGTCTGGTTAATTTTACTGTGGTTATTAAATATTAATATTAAATATTACTGAGAGATCCAGGATATATAATGCACTCCATGACAATTCTCTCTGTCTCTCTCTCTCTCTCTCTCTCTCTCTTTTTATGCGGCGCACAATTGACAGAAAGACGCAACGAGAACGAGAGCGAATCAGCGAATTCAAAGCCGGCGTTACGCGCCGGCTTGCGACGTCGAAAGCCTCTTTTCGCGCGTTGCGGCCACCGTTCTACACCGGAAAGGGTGTTAAAATTCAGCGCGTTCTGCTTGCCACCCGAGGCGGTCCAACCGGGTCATTAAATATGAGAGATCTTGTTGGCCAACATCTCCCGTTGCCGTAGTGGAGAAAAAGAGAGAGAAAGAGAGAGCGTACTGCAACTATCCCTCCTGGCAGTTGTTTCTCGGCTGCCTGACGCGCAAGACGCGCCATTCTCTGGATGCACCTTTGTATAATTTTACTTTAATTGCTGTTGAGTCCTGGAGTTCTCAACTTTCGCCTTGTCCTTGCCTTTCTCGTCCGTTGCTTTCCTCTCTCATTCCCTCCGCGCTTTATGCCCTCTTTACTCCTGTAAGCTCCTCCCTCTTTCCGCTTTGATACCTTTCTCTCTTTCTCTTCTTGACATAGTTTTACTTTCTCCTTCTCTCCCTTCCTGTCTTTCCACCTTTCCCCTTTATCCTTCCTCTTCTTTTCCCTCGGTCTATCCTTCTTATCGTATCCTCGCCGTATCCATCCCCCTGCGCTCGCTATTTATAAGATGAAACTTTTTCGCGTGCACTCTCTCTCTCTTGTTCCACGTCTTACATAGAGAGCTGGCCCGAGAAATCCGCCTTGTGACAAAACTGTCGCGACTGGTTCCGCTAGTCAAGATCCGTGAAATATGATCGTTTCTGACTGGAAAATTAAGCATGTAGCGCGAGGCATCACGGAATTTGCGCGAAATGCAAGGATTAAAGGGAAGAGGAAAAAAGAAAGCTTTTTCTCTCCGAGGATTTAACACTCGACGCGGTCGAGAAAAAGCGCACACGCAAATTTCGGGAAAGATACACGCGCATATCTGTCACGTTGATCTAGATCGATCTACGGCAATGTGCACGCCCATTGCGTTATTACTTATACTGACACATTGTACTAGACGAGCTTATCCCCTGGACGATTTTTGCGATACTAACATCTACAATAATTCTCGAGTTTCTTCGCTCCCGTGGCCAGCCCGCAAGCCGCCGGGAAAAAGTTGCCTTCTCTCCTGCGCGAGGAAGTCAAACAAATAAATGTTCTGACGGGCGAACATAAAACTCATAATATATGAGATAAAAGAAATACTCGTGATCTCTCACGCGAATCCTCACGTACCAGGCCGATGCATCATCCCTGACTACACCGTCCGCCCGAAACCCGTTTCGGCGGAGAAGGGGGGATAGAGGAACCCTACAAACTCGACAACCTTCTCGCTGCCGATTTACATATGTACATCCTTGGGGCTTCTGCGTGTGTTGCATCCCGTATTTGACGAGACGACGCCCGGAATATGCAAATCGCGCGGGCGGATGAATATGCGGGGAAGTTTTCGTTAAATCTACTATAATTGATTCTATTCGGTCCGCTGCCAAAATAGCTTCGGGAAATGAACGATCAACGTTTTCTCCCCTCCCCTTCCCGGAATATATCAGAAAAATATTTTACATCGCTTTCGAGTTTCTCTCCTTTGTTTCATCTTGGAGCGCGTTCTACGCCTTGCAAAAAGACGACACGCAAATTTTTAAAATAATCAGATTCAATTGATCTAATTCCCGCTATGAAGTCACCATAAAAGTCACTTGACTCGATAACAATCGATTTCTTTACTCTCTTCGTCGTTTATAGAGAGAACGAATAAAAATGTTTCTCTTTATAGGAGTTTCTAAATGATATCGTATTAGAAAAAGCATTCGAGGGGAAGAGAAGGGAATCATATAAATGGTGAAAGGAAATCGAATATCGCTGAATGTATACGGGACTATAGAAAACGATGATCAGACCTTCTCGACCATCGAACGAACAATCTCGATATATCGTACGTTTTTACAACGGCGTAAAGTCACGCTATAGGTTCCTTGAAGCGAAGAAACATCACGATCGATATATATTTGGCTTATCAGTGCCATAAGCTTACCATTCGGCTACGATCGCCGCCTTATATCTTTCATTTCCGAGATAATTGGAAATCATCTTCTCTCAAATTTATGCGAATATAAATAAATGCCTTAATGAGAGATACAGATAATGGGGTAATTCAAAATAGCGTGATAAAGAAATATATTAATCCATAAAAGTCATTAATTTTCGCGTGAATAACAAAATATGAAAAGATTTAATATTATTAATGGGAGCTTAAATAAGAAATAATAACATAAATTATACGAAATAATAACATAAATTATACGAAATAATAACATAAATTATACGCGCGTCTGTAACGTAAAAATAAATTCGTCTCAAAAGATAAAGTCACTATATTATCATTATATATAGGCAAGAGAAGAACAAAGAATAATACTAAATTTTCCCACAACATTAACAATAAAATACGGGCAAGCAAGCATCAGAACGTATTAAGGGTGACGACTATGCTGCACTTAGGATCACGAAAGATCAGAAACGAGGGAGCAAAGGAGATTCGAGAGGAGCATGCATAATGGATCGGCACTACTGCGTGTCGATGCGACCGTTACGTCAGTCCGTATAAAAGTGTCAGCGGGTTCTTTCCCGTCCTATCTTTTTTTTTTTTTTTTTTTTTTTTTTATTTCGCACGCCAAGAAGACGCGAAGTTGTCCGATAGCACGAGTGTTTCCGCCGCATAACTTTGAATCGGATCGCAAGAGTATTCTCGCGATCCTAGGAACGATCGAACTTAAATATATGACTGCAAAAGAGAGATACCGTCTGAATTATTATTTTCGCGAATATAAAATGAGTGATACCTCAAGTAATACCTCATTAAAATATCATTACATCAAAATAGGGATTCTCACGTACAATAATTAATATGCAATTAGCAAATATAATAATGAAACAACGAGCAATACGGATCTAATAATTTCCTGTACCATGCATCAAAATAACACAATAATAATAATAATGATAATAATAATAATAATAATAATAATAATAATAATGAAAATAATATTCGTTTTCTCATTCTCTTCTCCTCGAGAGAACTATCGAATTACATGCAAATACTAGGATTTGAGGAGAGTAATCGTGAATGATAAGACGATTCTGAGCTCGAACATCCTTACACCTTAAGTAACGCTTTCCTGAGGCGCGATATCAAACGATGAATGTAGCTTTGGTTAGGCTTGATCTAGGTCGGTGCTGCACAGGACACTCGTCCAGGACTCTATTCATATGCTCGAAACCCCGTGTCACGAGTTATGACAGCAGTTGTATATACACGGATGAATCAGCGGAGACGTAATCCAGCGAACCATTGGAAATGGCCACGCTGGCAAATTCAATCGAACTACCCCTTCTGGCATCAGGATCATACGTTGAGGATATGCGTGAGACAATTATCATTGTGAAGGAGATTAATCCGTTAATGGGGCCTTACATATATCACGGCTGCGAGGTAGACGTGCCTATTCAAAACGAAACGTCGATCAGTCAACGTTAATTGGCCTGTTTCCTATCGTGAAATTATTTGTCATCGATAATTATTATAGCTAACATTTTTAACGTTAATTAGCATACAGCTCACTTGTATTATTATATATCACATTATTGAAACGTGCATCAGCGGTTAAATGCCATTCAAATGGAATGTATGCACAATCTACAATTTATAATATTTTATTCAAACGAGAAAAGTGTTCAACAAGTATAACTTTGAATTATAAAAAATATAAAAAACCCCAAGTTAAACATTCATGACAATTAATTTTTCATACATATGTCACATTTTTACAGAAATTAAATATTAAATATAGAGATTTATAATATTTGCTATTTATTCGGAATTATATTTTAAATCCCTTTTAAAATACGAATATCATTGTTGAAAAAGAGATTATTCTGTTCGTGGTAATTTTTGCTTTTACAAACAACAAGGCAAATATTTCTTTTTTCCTAGCATATTTTCATAGTATCTCATAGTACACTATCTCTCGTTGACTTGGTCAAATAGATTTCACTGGAATCCGAAGGAGAAATACGACGCATGTGATTCTTGTCGAGTACACACTTTTACGACTCGCATCGCGAATATCTACGACATCTCCGTTCATGCTAGTCCGCGTTCATAGTAGTCCGCAAACATTTTTCGGATATATTTTTTCTTTTTCGCAAAAGTAATATCGACACTCCTTATTTTATCGATGATAAAAAGATAATATGTACAAGAATAATACAACAAATTTTTAAAAATTACAGATAGTTTCAAAGAGCCCTTAATCCTCAACTGTTCTAATTTTAGTAGTTTCTCATGCTCTTCTTACGCTTAAGATACATTATATAAAACATACAGTATCGTGCATAACTGGATATAATCAACCGTAGTTTCGCCGCAACTTTCTATATTTTGCACAGATATATGTTGACTGCTAATAAAGTTACGTACATTTGTCTGGCATCTGGTGCGCGTTGAAAGTTTCAGCAGCACAAGAGATATATAAACGATTTTCTCTTCAAGCCCGTTCTCCGACCATTAAAAGCGGTAATCGGCACGTTATCGCGATTCGGACACTCAGCGAGCTTAGTAGATCGAGCGAGCGGTCTTTTGTTAAGTTTCGCTACAAAAGTGTCTGATGCCTTTTTTCCCATAAATTGAATATATATATGGCGAGAAGAGGTTATATCGTTATATCTCGCTATTCTTTTTCCAGTACTGCGGCACAATGTAGGTTGACAGTGAGGGCAAGAGGGGGACACTATGGATTCCGCGAGCTCTTCGTCGACACCTCGCCGACAAACAATGTGTCCCAGCGAACATGTACGTTTTGTCGCCTCTCCTTCTCTCCTCGCCGTCTATCTCACGAGCGCTCTTTATCAACGTGTTCTTTGTTTCTCATCTTTCCTGACCCTTTTCCTACCCTTTCCGTCTCTATGCGCGCGTTACTATCTCGCGCAAAGGATGTCTGTTTTGTAAATCAGCAAAGTTGGTTAAAGTTACCTCTCGCGGGCTGAGCCAGTCGCCTGGCTTGTCTCGTCCGAGAGAAAAGATATAGAGGATAGACATGAATATAGTTAGTTGAAAGGAGATAAGACGCGTGTAAGATGTGTGTCTGGTCGAAAGATCGTGCACGCGAGAAAATAAAAATGGAATAAAACGCACATATATACATTTCCTTTCCCAAAAAACATTCCCAACAAACTCACACCTATTTCGATTATGAACTAGAAAGGATTCTAGAAATGATTTCCGTTTGTACAGATTTCGGTTGTAGCGATCGCGGCGCAAAGTACCCAAAGTTATATATCCAATAAAAAAAAAACGATTAATAAGAAATAACACCTATTTCGAGCGTCGACGCGGAAAAAGCTGCGACGCTTGTATACCAAGAGTTTAAGTGGAATATGCCGCGTCGTATCGCAGTGAGACGGTTCTTATCGGTTACTTCGATTCGACAACAAATCGAAGTTACTCAGGCACATTGATAAAAAGACGTAGCCGATCCACTTGCCACTTGGAAGTTTAGTACGTATCGAAGTTACCCGTAGTTGCACTATACTCGATATATATGTATGTATGTATGTCATTTCACTCTCTCTCTCTTTCTCTCAGCGCTTTCCCTTCCGTATTACCTGCTCGCCGTACTTTCCTATGTAGGGTGATTCGTAAGGTGATCGACTTCCTAGTGGAAAGCGCCACGCAAAGTCGTAACTAATGGCGATAGCTGCCGCACTAACTTTAAACCATGCGACGGATCTATTCGCGAACACTTTCGTAATGCATTGCCTCTCTTTAATGCACTCCCGCGGTAATAACGTGATTTACGAGGCGGCACCTTGCATTTCTCGATATAGAATGCGACTACGCGAGCGAATAAAAAAATACATAGGCGAGAATTATTATCGCCTTACCGTGCGATTACTATGTTTAGACATAGTTCGCCGCCTGACGCAAATTGAGATTTAAGCGTCGTGCCCCGATAAAACCGGTTAACATCGTAATCAAGCCGTAAACAACAGGTGCTCAACGCGATAATAATTAATAGTCAATGAGTAATGGCCGCGTTATACGTTTGGGAATTATTCACCTCATTGGAAGCCTATTCCTATATAATTATGCATTGCGATAATAAGCTAAACAAGAATTTACCTAATTGCTAATGTATATTTCAGCAATGAGAAGTCGAGGGGCGGTTACTATCGTTATGTAATTATACACATGCATCTGCATGTGCGATCACACCCGTACAAAATAGGGATATAGTTGCGTCGTTAATATATATATATCTATTAATTAGTAAAATAAAGTTAATAGATTTATTCTACTAGAGCGGAAAACTATATATGCGCGTACAATCGATGCATAGATTATTCGATGCATGAGACATATAATTTGATAAAATTTTACGCACACATGAGTAAATCATAGATTACGTATATGAATTACGTAACAAATTCGTTGGGTGAATATAAAATGTGACACTATCGAGGATCATACTATTATCGCCAGGGGAATTGTTATTAACGGCGATTTTCCGGCGTTATTCTAACTACCGCAGAGAGTTTTCCCTTTCTTTTTTCCCCTCCCAAAGTTTATAAAATAGCCTGTAAAGGTGATTACGAAGCCTGACCCGAGCACGTTAAATTACTTTCGGTAACGTTAACCGCGGGGCTCGATGCTGCGAGGAAGATAGCGCTTATGGGGGCTTCCTCGAAACATGGCGTGGGGTTTTCTCGCACCTGTCGAGCTTCCCACAATTCTGTGCGGTGCTTTGCTCGTTTACGGGCACCTCGAGGAGATATGTAGGGTGGAAAAAAGGAGCTCTTCACATCGAGGAACCGCCGGGTCCATTTAATACGATTAGAACATCCGGGTATCATCACGGCCTGTTTGATTCGCCTTTTTACCAGGCGAGTCGTAATGTCTTCTTTTTACTCCTCCTCTTCTCCGTTCTTCTTGTTCCTTCGATTCATCCATCGTTGGTACGAGCCACCCGCCTGTTCCTGCCGCTAATGGCTAACCGCGTGTGTTTTTGGAAGCGGTTAAACTTCGCTTCTTAATTCTTCATTTGTCTCTCATCGAACGAGACTTCTTCCGATTCCGCGAGTTTTTATATCAAATTTATTTCCAGACTTGATCCGCCAGCATTATTTTTTTGCTATAATCTTTAATTTTAATAAAAAGTCGCGACACTAATATACATATACGCTATTCTCATTTATGCGTTATGTAATTATTTCAATGGATAATATCGTGATTTGTATTGTAACAAGAATATCGAATAGTTAATTAATGCACAATTATCTCTCGCCTATGATTCATAATTAGATAAAGTGATAAATTGTGTGCATCGAATCGTTATATGAGCTCTCCTATTCTCTATCCTATATAAGGGACCGAAGTTATCTGTATTATATTCGTATATAATTAAACTAAATATAATCATCTAAAGTTACATCATGATAGAGATGATAGATTTGGAATTTTCATTACATCTCATTAACCTCATTTTAAGCCATATGTAACATACAATTTGGAACAAAATTTTATATATTTTTATAATTCTATATATCATATAATACAGAAAATATCTAAAAAAATAAAATATACACACATACATGTTGAAAATTGTAGAATAATAGTAGATGTTTAAATATGTGTGCAACAACATTGCTTTTGTAGCAGGCTTAGAATCCGACGTAATCTTGTCAAAGGGTAAGTAGTGCGTTAATTAAGCAAACAAACAAAATAAACACTATTTTTATGCTCAACTACGGGTATCTTGATACCGCCTTAATATTAATTATCGTATAGCGAGATGTAGTTAATTATCTATTGAGGATATAAAATTATATTCGCGCCGTTCAAAGCGACGCTAATAAACGAGAATCGGATTATTAATTATGTTTTCAGTGTGTTCACAATCGTTTCAACAATAATCTAGTAACAGCTTTGTTGTGCTACCAAAAATCGTCCAGTAATTATTTTTAAAGATTATTCTCGTAATTATTTTTAAATTAATACAATCGTATCAAGGAAGACTTTAATCTCTAGGAAAGACGCGCGGCTAACGTAATTAAACAAGGTAGGAAATTGTAATTAAAGAATTAAATTAAAGTAGACAACGTACGAGAGACATTTTCTTTGAAGAAGATAACGCGAGTACATTTGCCGTACCTCCGGATTTCTTTAAGATTGCGTCTTTTTTCATAATTCCCTTTTCAAAAACGAATCTCGTAATCCCCTGATTAATAACATTCGAAGATAATAAACCAACAATAGACAAAATTAGAGAAAGAGAAAGAGCGAGTTTAATATTCTCTTGTCTCACAAAACAAAACCGCGTGACGTTTCATTTTAACCGCAGAGGGAAAGAAGAGAGCGAAGAGAGACGAACTCAGTTAAACGACACTGCACCTTAAAACGCGTTTCCGCTTTTAAGGGACATACTACCGTCCAAGAATTCTCACCGTTGGAGAAATTAGTTCGGTGCGGAAAGACATCACACCATTGTCGGCTGAACGTTCTTCATTTCTACCGAGATGCTCTATTCGACTATTCTTTCGACGATAATTTGGTCGGGAACACTTGTCCTAATCGAATCGGTTTTCGATAAAATTCAACGAGATTGCAAGAAAGAGAAGAAATGTTAAACAGAAGATTAAAATTAGTGTAATAATCTAATTTAATATTGAATAATTCCGGGCGCGAATAGAGCTCTAATTTTGACGACGATAATTTTATTTCATGGAAAAAGAAAAAGCTTTATCATCTTGAAAAATGAATATTATGTATATCTACCCTGACAAATATCCAGATAATTGTATAATACGTCTTATTTCGATTACATACAATTTTTTTTTATTACTGTATGAATATTATTTTTAGCTTTATTTAATCTTAGAAATTTATGTGTCTACCAAAATTTTTCATTATTTATCTCGCGGAATTACCTGTCACAAAGTGCGATCTCATCATTAAATTATAGATATACCATATATCATGTTGAGATTTATGAGCGACGTAAGCAGTATTCCGTACGTGCGGAAACTCACCGATAATTAACGGCAAACCGGGGAATAACACACTTGTACATAATCCAGTGCCGATATCACGAAAAGAAGCTGATAATAAAATAAGTTATGGTCTGTACGTGGCGCAAAAATGATAGCTCTTCAGGAATTTCATATGTTCCCCATGGGTGCCGTGCTGAAAATAAGAACCATTCGCACTGGTTCAGATTGCCCCGGAGTTTAATATGGGCGTGCCTTGGCACAAAGGATACTCCGTACAAGAGAAAAAGAACCTAAGAGAAAAGTGGAGCGAAATAGAAATCTCAGGAAAATGCTGAGCTATAGTGAACTGTTACTCATGGTCGAGTAAGTTTGCGTTTCAAGTTCTTAAACGATAGGTTCGTTATCGGGAGACTATCGCCGAGACTTGCTATATTAATTATTTCAAATTAGACGTCGTGCCAATGCTGCGCAATGTCGCTGGGCAAAGGATAACCCAAAGAAGGGATACTACCGTGTCTTCAGGATATGATGCGTTCGATTAAATCTAAATAAGCTTTATCCGATCGATACTCGATCCTGTAAATATGAAATATGCATAAAGTCCACCATGAAATCAAAGAGATAACATAGTAGAGAATTTTCCTGCGACCGCACGGCCGGGTGAAAAATTTATAGCGCTAATTTTGTTAGCATCGCCCTATGAGAGAGCTCCATACAAGTAAAATTTAATGAGTATAAATAATCCCTCATGGACGCTGAAGCGAAAATGAGTTATTTTCATGAAAAAAACTGTCATAAAGAGTGGATGTAATATTGAAACAGAAGACAGACAGATAGATAAATAGATAAATAGATAGAGAAAGAAAGAGAGAAAGACAAAGAACATAAAATATGAAATAGCATTTAACGAATTAATTTGTAATTAGTTTTCGAGAATATGATAAACATATAAAAATTTAATTGAAAAAAAAAAGGTTTGAAAAATTTCAAATAATTCGTATATTTAATTCATATTTTAAAGAAGAAAATTGTATGTGATTATTATTTGTTAGATCCTACCAATGAATTATGCAACTAAATAATTCATCGTAAAAAAATAATTAATTGTGCATGTATTACGCATTTATTATATATATGCAATGTTAAACTTCAACCTGTTAAAAAATCATTTCGATATTAATTCTTTAAAATAAGCTTTGCGATTGAAAATACTCATTTAAAATAAATCTAATGCAAATCGCGCTCGCGTTGTTATCGCGCTGAACTTCGCTTACGTGGCAAGTCATCTTAAATCAGGTCCTGGAGATAACACGCGAGGTTATTTACGATCTGAGAAAAAAAAAATGTTTCACTCGCTTCGTCCATCGTGCGACGAGGCTACAATCTACTGCGCGAGATTCGTCGCCTTGATGTCGACGATGTAATTTTTAGTTGTCCGTATTGCGGTTAACTCGCAAAACGCGTCGAGATAACTAGATCCTATTTTAGCGCGCAACATAATGGAATCGTATAAACGTCAGTTAAATGTATTGTCGCGTAAGGCCGCCTACGTTCTGACGTAAGCCTGCTGGTGCCTTCTCGCATGTAAAATACATGTCGTGAGCTCGTACAAGATAATGTATGTACATCCTTGCAGGGACATTAATAAAATCCATGATAAGGAATACGTAACATGAGTTTAAATAAATACCACGTCAAGCAAACTATAAAATCTGATAATTCTTCTTCGTTGACATGCAGATTTACTTGTTCGATATACATACCAAAGAAAAATTATCAGATTTTATAGTTTCTCGATATGGTATTTATCCAAATGCGCTCATATTAGGTATCCCTTATTACGAAAATATACATGTATAAGAACTAATATAAAATGATGAAATAATCGATCGTTGTGAAAATAAGGAAAAAGGTTTCTAAGCGTTTTCTAATATGTTACGTAAGTTCCTTCAAATCGTGATGATATCCGTAAGAAAGATAATCGTTTATTGATCGCTGGAGAGTAAACGAAGATGTTTTTATCGTATTTCTCTTAGTTTGAGTGTTGAAACTAAATGTCCTGCAAGCTGTTTTCATTGAGCTCTCTTTCGTTCCTCGTCGTAATGTATAGTACTTTTCGCCGGAAAAATTAACGTCGAGCGAACATGTTCCAGACCTGTTGGAAACCGCTCGGTCGCGTGGCACTTACGTCCATCTGGAACGTTACAACGTGTTCGGTGCATCTAGGTCGCGTATACGATTTCTTTCTAGATTACCCACGCATATAGGTTACACGCGATAAGTACCCGTACGTCCGCGATACATGCCCATAAATCACTACACAAACGTATACGATAACGCAAACCGAGACCAAAGAAAGTCAAGTCACTTGTTTGAAAAATGAAAATACACCGGATTTTTAACGACAGTAATTCCTTGAGTAATGACAACGTAATCCGCTGTCTATCAATGTGACGTTTGACGCGAGTATTTCAAAGAGCCTCAATTGCAATAATATTAAATTAAATATTACTACCCTCACATCACATCAATTAATCTGTTTACTTGTCTATAAATAATTGTACGACTGTATATGGTCGATGAATACTACTATTCAAATATTATTGATATTGCAAAGTTTCTTCATTATGCATATGTAATCATATTATATCCGGTTACATAGTTCAAAATATATTCCGCGATATGCGTTATTCCTGATAATAAGATCTTCCATATCTGTTATTAATCGATACATGCGCATGTAACGCATTTATTAATGCATTGAAATTACAGCAATAACGTATACATTTTCCATCGATGTGATTCATAGTAATCGGTTTATATGTACTCTCTAGTATGTCGAGAACGATGGTTGTTATCGCGAATTTAAAAAATTATAATCATGTCATATTCATATCGCGTCAATTTTTCAAACGTCTCCCGCCTTTGAAGCGCAACATGAGAGAGATCGCAATTCCTTCTCTCTCTCTCTCTCTCGCTCTTCAAAACTATTTTCCCGTCTCAATTTTTCCGCAAACCTAATTCTGTCGAATACAGCTTTTCCGAGAAAACCATCGTGATGGAACGACCTAAAACGTATGTTAGCCCAGAGTATATCGCGTGTTGCAACGCCAAACCGTTACGTGTTTTCGCATCGGAAAGATCAAATAGTGTACCGCGACGTGGATAGAGATGCTCGCGTCAAAGACACGTTTCTCCGAAAAATCACGATGTCGACGCGGCTGTCAGGACAAGACCGTGGCAGCGTTTAAATGTCAGGCTATCTCTAGCGTGCGAGCTTGGCGATGGATCTCCTCAGAAACGATTCGACAGAATCGTGGCGCCGTTCCAAAAAATTATGAACGAAATTACAGGAGGATAAAACGCGTTTTTTATTTACTTTTTATCCTTTGAGTAAGAAAAATCTAATAAAAATCGAATAGCTAATCAAGTTTAAATCGTATAAATCAGATTATAATCTATAAATATCGAGCGCGCATTGCTTTATAAATTTTCACAAATGTTTATTATGCCATAAAGACGATAATAAGGAGCATTCCTCCGTCTTATATTCGTATTTGATTTAAGAATGGGAAACGTTCTCTTCAATACAGCTGCTTGAAATGTGGCGAAGTCAAACTTTCCAAATTTCACCGTCGTTTATTTCGCATAACGGAGTAAATATCTTTGGCTTCCCATGCAAAAAGAGTAAAGTGAGAAAATTGAAGATCCTGCACAAAGTTGCAAACTTTCGAAATATCCAGCATAATCCCAGAGGGTACCCGCACCTGTTATCGCGAACGAAAGTCCATGTGCTTCGAAATGCCGCTTCAAGACATTTTAACAAAGGTTGGGTTGTTATAGGGGATGTATGACACACAAAATAGCACTTGATCGCATAATTTCACAAAGGATTATTACAACAGTAATAACAGTTATTTTTTTTTAAATTTAAATTGAGAATCGTGTTTATCTTCGAATAAATGCACCGAATCATATATGAGAACTTGTAACATCACTAAAGATTAAAAAAAAATTTTTTTCGTAAATTCTCTATTATACATATAAATATTATTATAGATATTATTTCTGCTCGAACAAATTTGATAAATATACAAAATATATATAAGGACAAATAGCGAATTGAAGCTCTCGTGCATCGCTGCATTTGCTGATAATAAATCGAAAAAACTAGGCGTTAACGCAACAAAGGATAAATATCCATGGGCTGTACCTGGCTGTGAGAAGATCAAACTTCACATTTTCTATCAATCAGAAACAAGGATATTTTTTGTAATTGCTGTTAATTGGCTATTAGCCAGTTTTCGCAAATTCTCGCGTTTTGTGAAGCGCGTCCATTTTCAAAAATGCAATGTCGAACGAATACTAACGCGATTTAACGATTCACATAAATCGATAGCGCGATTACTTTGCCGTGTATCATTGAAAGCATTGTTTATTAATTATACGTGACTGTGTGAATGCAGATAATGCGAACTATTATATGTATGGAAGACTCGGATTTCAATGAAATGCAACAATACGGAGAAGAATATGTGAATGCAGAATATGATACAATGTGTGACGCGTATTATAATTTTAATAAGTCATTTAACATCGGTGTGTAAAATTCTATATGATATATGTGTGAATCATTATACGTGCATTGCAATCGCTACTTCGGCAAAATGAGCTTTTATAATGCGTACATTTATTTTCATTCTAAATATTAATCCATTTCATCGTATACTTTGTCTCTTTATTATTCACCGGACACGCACGTTACTTTGTAAGCCACAGAATTCGTATTTTCTTTCTCAGAGCTTTGATGGTGAGATCGTACATCTTGTTCTTTGGAAATCCTATAGGAACGTCACATCAAGCGAAAGGGTCTCGATAATGCGACGACTGAGCTCGTTCGATCTTGTGGTTCCATTATAATGATCAATATTTCACCGTAATGACAAAAAAAAAAAAAAAAAAAAAAAAAAAAATTGGAGGGTTGCGCTGATGATGGCAAAATCTTGTTGGTAAAAACGTTAATGAACGTTGCGAGAGCATCGGCGGCCTGTGGTTGCCATCGTTATAGCTGCTACCATATGAAATTGCGACTATATTTTTGCGCGCGCTCGTCAGTATACACTGGAAATATAAAACTGAAACTATTATATTGTGTAAAAGCGAAATAAATGAAAATGCAAACGACAACGCTGCATATGTAAAAAGCTGCTATGCACAGCGAAATTATTTAATCAAATATTTATCAAAGAGAAATTGTATGAGCGCAGTAAAATCCTAATTAACAAACGGGATAATTTTTAATATGATATTATTATAATGTGTTTCCAAATTGTACTATTTTTTATACGAATTTTCCGAATAAAAAAAATGAAACTAATTGCATAATTACTTTAAATAATAATTTTTTTTTTTTAATGTAGAAATATATGATATATTAGATTTCAAATATTATTATCATATATGAATATTTAAATGATGATATTATGTGATATATTTTTTTATGTGAAGTCACAACTCTAACAATATTACGATAGCTCTCGGGAAATCGTCCGCTCTAACTAACGTCTAAGTCGAAACAAGATTCTTGTGAGATAATTAATTTAAGGCCACAAAAAAAATTGGACGGATGCAGACAAATAAAATAGTACATTTATTAACGTAGAAATCGAATTACTAAAATCTATCTTATATAGTTAAATTAAAGTAAAGTTTCTCCCTTGAAATGTTTCAAAGAAGAAAGCTTAACAAAACATTTCGCATAAAGCTGAATCGCGTAACGCGATTCGTCAAATATCCAATTTCCCACCAACGATATCAACTGGAAGATATTGTTGCAGCCGAGAACAAAATCTGAGTCGGACGTTAAATTGAAGACTACAATCTTCTTCATCGCTTCTACAATGCGGGTACGTGAGACGGTCGATGAACCCTGTAATTTGGTAGACAGCGGAGAAAACGAGACGTTACGGAATGATCTTCGTTTTGAAGGAATTTACGTTCCTTAAGACGTTTCTGCGCGACCGGCTCGCTCGCTCGCTCGCCTCGTCCGTTCTTTCGCTCCCGTTCTCTTTCTTAGGCAAACGGTATTCTCGACGATTGACTAAAAACTGATTTGCATTTAAATTACAGAACGCCTACCTATGCAGTTTCTCACGGTGAATGAGGGTTTTAATTTATCTGTACTCTCAATCCATTTCAAGATCCTCTCCTTTTACGTTTGAATATAATCTTATCATCGCGAGGTACCCGGGAATCCGCTCGGAATGCTCGTTTTAATATTCATGATTTATTGTCGGTGACTTCGTGGATTCGCAAGAAATGAATTCGAATGCGCACGGTTTGAACTTCGACCGTCCGAAGAGGGGGAGAGAAACGGCTCGTCTTAATAAATTTATAGGGGAGATTCGCAACAAAAATTGCAAAAGCGAGAAAAAGTCGACGGTGCACGCGGTTATGGATAAATAGCGAGACGTATAAACTTTGGGAATTTTTCACGCGATATATATTTCGCAAAATGTAAAACACGGATCGCGCGATAAAGTTTTATTTTAATAACTTTGAAGATTTTGCAACGAGTTGCGGAGTGCATTATCGAGTCACAGAGTGCGCGGGGGAGACGTAAACGTTTGATGTGAAGCAGGTGTGAGCGCGAAATACATATATTTACGTACACACACGCAACAAACACATACATGCTCGCGCATACGTTAGTTATTGCAGGTACACGCGAATACTGTCGGCCAGAACAATGGATGGAGCAGCCCGCGATATCTACACGCCATAGACTACGGGATGACGACAAAGAGCGGCTTTTCGGGTATAAAGGATACCTCGGAAGGGCCCTGAGGATCGCGAACGTAAATCATCGTTATAGGAGGTAACCGTGCGAAGACTTAAGCCCGACGAGATCTCACAATTAGAAAGCACGAACGTAGAATTTTGACGTCGGAAGTTGTTACGTCGCACGCGGATTAATGTAATTTAGATGATACAATAATCATTCGTTATCGCGTGTGTACCTAATGAGAATCCTGCACTAAATGACGCAAATATTCCTGTCCAAGATACATTAGCGTATCATCATTTTTTTATGGAGCATACAATACAATAATATCGATAATATAACAATGTGCGAGATTTTTATCGAAGAAATATATTTACGCAAATGCAAATTCCGTCTTTTCTTTCTCTCTTTCTTAAAGTGCAATTTAGAAGACTGAAAACATAATATTGCTGAATCGTACAAAGCGGAATACTTTCACGACGAATCGGTTTTGTCCATTAATCGACATTGCCATTGTGCGAACCAACTCGACTCTTTTTTCGACTGCAAAAAATTACATAGAGAGTGGACTATTAAAAGAACGCTCTCGATGCATCGACGATACAGTCGGGACATTTTGCAAACAGCGCTCCGGAAACTCGGTTTTTTAGACGCATCTGAACCAATCGGTTCGAAAAGAACGAAATTGAAAAACATTTGTAATATCCCATTTCGCCTTATCGCGCTTTTATCCAGTCACGTATTTTCATGAATGCTAATCGATATTGCAAACAATTACCGGCGTTAATGACGCAGTTGTCTTAATGTTTCGACATTTTCTTATTTCCTTTATCTTTAAAAAAAATTACATTAAAATGTCGCACGTATACTATTAATTTCACGCTTTTTTATATACAATTTCATCTCTATTTCTAGATAAATTTCAGAGATAGTTAATAACCATTATGAGACGCGATGTGTGATAAGGATTCGTGTTAACGAGTTATGCTTTCCGTTAAAACACACACACACACACACACACACACACACACACATATGTATATACGTTATGTTTTATACGTAATATATAGTTATACAGAGCAAAAGGTACACCTCGGGTATTATAGATGCAGCCTGTGAGTTAAGATGCCTTAGCAAAGAAGTCGTTGAAATCTTCCCGGTAAAAAGAAGATCGTGACTTCCATAGCGAAACGTGTTTACGACGCGCCAGGAAATGAATGGCATAAACGTCATACGATACGGTACCGAGATCCATAAAATGAGATTATCGCAGAAATTTTACGATTTACGGAGTAATGCCGGTTATGCCGAACATTAAGACCCGACGCATAATCTTGTTAATTGAAACGAAATTACGTCTGCCTTCGGAATTACGTCTGCGTTTCGTATACGTAAAGAGAGCTCGTAGCGTCATTATATTTGCAAATTTTTCAATCTCCGAAATGGAGAGCCGCAAGGACGAGGCCGAAATGAAGCGATCAGACGGCGTCGGCTCGTCCTAAGATGCGCGATGCGAATCACGTAGCGAATCTAACGCGTTAATCCCAATGAGTGAGCTCCACGAGAACATTACTGTCCCCGGAATTGCTACGATCAATCACTTTCGCAATTGAATGACATCAAACGCAACGCGGCAACGAAGTTACCGCACAACAATTATCGAGATTGGCATCGATCGGTATGCTAATAATCGACGAGAAGTCAAATTACGGCCATTATACCTGGAAAGTTTCGTTCCCGCTCTTCTCTCTTTTCCGGAGAAATACAGCGTTCGATATATAAATATTATCGTTTATAAACGCGTTGCAATTTTCTTAAATTAAAGCCTTATTTAATTACGTAAATCGCCCGACAGAAAGCAATAAAACGTAACGAAAGAATAGTTAACATAAAACCTTACGCTTGCAACGCGCCATTTATTTTATTAAACCATTGATTTAATTCTCGGAAAAGCATTTAAATGAAATTACATTTCGCGCATATTTCCCGCAAATGATGTTTACAACGCGATTGATTCATCTCGTTTAGAGCTAATTCACGTCATAATGATATAATGGAACGTTCGATAAGATTATCAATAAGCCAGAGAAAAGGAGATAAAGGAGAAAGCGGCGCAATCGATAGACGCGAGACTGAATCTTATTATGACGAAAATGTACTTATGCGGAACTGTCAAAGAAAATTAGGCTGGGAAGTGGGTTCGGACGAGTTTGTCGTGCCAAAGCCTTCCCTGGGCCACTTGCGCGAAACTTTAATCGTTACTCCCGTTACTTTCGAAAGGACGTCAGAATTAAATGCGAGGACGGAATCCTTATGATTAATTCAACACATTATCTTCGGACCACCAGAAGAAATTTAAATAAAGAAATAGTTTCGCTTACACGGTTCCTCACTTAGACTTCCTCTCATTGACGGTGTTTAAAACGATTTCTTTTGGACTAATCATAGATATTTTTAGAGACTTTATTGAACTATTTATATATGATATGAAGAATAAATCATATATGAAATATATAATTCTCATGAAAAATGCAGATTCTCAAAAATCGAAAATGATCAACGCTAAATTATTTATGCTAAAAAAGTTTTAATTATTCTCTTAAATTTCCTTTCGTTGCCGATAATCAAAACAAATTAAATTAATTATTTCTGATCAAAAAAAAAATTTTTTTTGACAAACTATATAAACTGATAAATTCCTTCCGACAAAATATATTTATAGCACAAATGAGTAGGTAAAAAATATAAAAATTTATACGATTTATATGGAACATAATCGATATTCTCTGTTGAAAACGACCGTCTATATTATTAGCAGTTCGCCAGAAGTACGATTTATCCGCGTCATAACGATTATGTTCATGTCAGTAAATATTACAAGCCCGCGGCCGCGATCTGGAGGAGGTCGAAAGTTGGCTGAAATTTTCGATGAAAGGGGGGAGAAGAGAAGGGGGGGTTGGCTCGCTGCGCGATAGCGGTCGACAGGTCGGGTACTACTGGAAAACTGCCAGAGTCAAGCGTTGAAGTACAGAGCGGAGTCCAGATATTCACACGCGATCCGTTTCGAGGTGGCTAAACATAGAGAGACAGGGTGCCTGCAACAGCCCAAGGGGGGGGGGGGCCTCCGCCGCGTGAACGTCGAGCCCTCTCCGTTTCTCACGTTCGCGTTCGCGCTTAAGATAAAGTAGGCTAAAGCCAGTAAACGTGAACTTCCTAACGTTTCTCCGTTCGCAAGAAACTCCGCTTAAACTCCGGATCAATGCTTCGTAGTAATCGCACGGGGAGTTTAAACGGACCGCGCCGGTCTTATCGGGAAAATGACTTTCATTCCGCGAAATGATCCCAAACGCGAGCGGATTTGACGCGGTTCAAATTTTCGATCGCCCGTAGCGGCTACGTGTGCGCGTGCACAGTTTCACAGAGCTTACTCTTTTCTTCAGCTTAACCTAGAGAAAACGCGTAAATTTTCATTTCTCGCCGCGTTTCCTCACCGTACCGGAGAAATTCCGCCGATTCCGTGTAATCGGGATGATACGCGCGATGATATTCGATAATTCGATCGGAGTGGCTTACTGTCGTTAGCCCGTTCCATTGCCAAAGACGATTACAATCGCTCGACATATATCGCTGCCTCTACGTACTAAGAGTAGCTATAGTTGCCTAACTGAAAATGACGTCGTAATAACTTGGAGCAATCCTCGAGTGCGGAAACGCTTACTAGTTCACCGAACCGAATCATCCACCACTTCATCTGGCAAAAGGACGAAGACGTTATTTTCTCGCGGCGTTAAAACTTTAACGATGGTATATCTCTCTTTTTGTCTATTTAATCCTCCATATATTAACAGCTATATTTGAAAAGAGATAGACTTTTGTTCTCGTATAGAAAACTATAGGGAGTTAAATGTTGTCTTGTTACTCCATTATTCGACCTTGCGAACGGAGACAATCGCATTTATTATTCCACATGTTCGTCCGCCTTTCGATACCAATTCTTTCTCTTTTATTCATTGTTCTTCTTCACATTGCATTCCTCTCTATCTTTCCTTTTTTTCTCTTTTCTGATAGCATTTCTCCCGTTTACCAGAGCGAAGGAAGCGCGTGGAATCTTAACGCGTCCTCTACCATAGGTACAGTTTAACTTTGGTAACGGGCTGAATTCCTAACTAACATAATCCGAGCTGTTGCGCCGAGCGTACTAGCCAATTAGTACAAGCTCAACACGCGAAAATCCTTGACACTGCAAAGAAAAAGTTCAGACAGATTGTAGACGCTTAAATTAATGGCACGACTTGTATGTATGCGAATAATTTCGTATTTTATCAATGTTTCCATAATGAATACTCTAATTGAACAAACATATTGTCAACGTAAAAACTTTCAATAATTTCTTTTTGTTAAAATAATTACGATACAAATAATTATGTCGGAATGTTCTTATGCATTTGAATACACACTGAGACGAATAGTAAACTTATAATAATAATAATAATAATTCACAAAAGTATAAAAATTATGATAAAAATAATCTCATATATTCGTTTGCTTTGAATCTCTACTCTTTTTCCTCTTCAAAAATTATTTCACGCGGCGAAAATGATAAAATAAAGTAGCAATCACGAAAAAATATTGTTCAAAGAAAAATCTTCTCTCCGAATTTCTTGGTATATTCGGTCCGCGGGGTTCCTCATTCGTAGCAATACGAAAAAAAGGGCCAAGAGGTACAAGGAAAGGTGGTCGGATATCCGACTTAATCATCCTCCTTTATTAGAGTAATTTAAGTATCTAATTATTATATGGAAATTTCCCCCGGGTTGCAGAAACCCTTGATACAATTTTTCTTGCACAAGTTCGAATCTACCTCCGGGGCAATTCGCTCTCTCTTTTCCCGTCGCCCCCTCTCTCGCGGTCCGGTCTTTTTATATCGAATGCTTTAAAAGTTCACTAGAACTTTTGTCTTCCACGTGTAAAATTAACCCCTCTTTCCGTTTCTCCTCTCCTCTCCTCATTCCTCTTTCCGGAGCCGGCCAGAGAGAGAGCCGGCCTTTCTCCTCCTCCGTGGTGAACATTATCCTGATTATATCATCCGCTATATTATCATGATAAGATCGCTGACGGACAGTCAGAATAATGCTGTGTTTAACGATGTCGTTAGTGCGATGAAACCAAAAACTTTCTTCCGCCACATTACACTTCCTCACCGTGTAGTACCTGGTCCCTGATCCTCGTTTCGTTACGCGAAAATTTCTCCTCGATTGCGTGTTATTTAGCGATAATATTTAACTGAAATATGCTCCCGCAAATTAGTAGCAAAACCGTAATTTGAAGAGAACAAACGTGCTACTTTCATTACGTTGGCAAGAGCTTTCGGAATTTTTCTGAATCGTACGCGAAAAAATTGTGTATTTTCCGCGAGTTGTGTAACGTCAACTGGCGTCGACAAGCGCCGATATCGCGGAATAATATATTCGCTAACATAAACATAGCGCTTTTTATATAACTTACATTTTATATTTGTTGTTTGTAAAAAATTACTCACGCGAAAGAGCTGCACGGAATGCCG
>NW_021853281.1:991525-992287 GCF_003651465.1 Formica exsecta
ATATCAAAGCAGAAATGAAACACGATTCCAAGGTATGAAAAACTATAACAACTTATGCGGCATGCGCGTACATAATTAATTAACACCTCGTTTTTCTAAAAAGTAAACGTTCATTACAATCTATGTTACGCAAAGGAAAGGAAAATCAACGAATAAAGCAGATTAAATTCTGAATTAAATATGCATTTATAATACCGCGATGAGAGAAACACAAACATTATGGTTTTTATTAAAAACTAATTTGATAATGGAAGAGATAGTGTGTACTTATAACCAACGGGAAAGTTTTACCCGCCAGCGCGTCTCCGCTTTCGGCTTTCTAAGAAATTATATGCTCTTCACGAGTACTCGATGTTTCTCTCCCAGTTTCCATTTCGTCGAGAGCGCGCGCTCCTAGGTTTTCATTTCTTAAACTCACTCCCAAAGTTATCATGCTCGCAGGCAACGCCGCGGCGTTTTGCGCAGGTAGTTCCCGACTTCTCCCGGGATTAATGCGTTTCTGAAAACTATCTTGTAAATCATATTCGTCTAAAACGGCGGCGAGCACAATTTTCCCGCCTTGAATATATAGGTAGCCTTTATTTCGCATGATTTTGATTTACGCGAGTTTCATTTTGTACTAGCCAGTTTCTAATGGGCGAAACATCAATTACGAATATCCAAATAATCTGTGCTTGACGTGCGCGCGTTGCACGATCTTATGACGTAAACGAATCAGCGATCGAATATAAGATATATATATATATAAACACACGTATATTC
>NW_021853281.1:992420-1006557 GCF_003651465.1 Formica exsecta
TAATTATATCAAAGCAGAAATGAAACACGATTCCAAGGTATGAAAAACTATAACAACTTATGCGGCATGCGCGTACATAATTAATTAACACCTCGTTTTTCTAAAAAGTAAACGTTCATTACAATCTATGTTACGCAAAGGAAAGGAAAATCAACGAATAAAGCAGATTAAATTCTGAATTAAATATGCATTTATAATACCGCGATGAGAGAAACACAAACATTATGGTTTTTATTAAAAACTAATTTGATAATGGAAGAGATAGTGTGTACTTATAACCAACGGGAAAGTTTTACCCGCGAGCGCGTCTCCGCTTTCGGCTTTCTAAGAAATTATATGCTCTTCACGAGTACTCGATGTTTCTCTCCCAGTTTCCATTTCGTCGAGAGCGCGCGCTCCTAGGTTTTCATTTCTTAAACTCACTCCCAAAGTTATCATGCTCGCAGGCAACGCCGCGGCGTTTTGCGCAGGTAGTTCCCGACTTCTCCCGGGATTAATGCGTTTCTGAAAACTATCTTGTAAATCATATTCGTCTAAAACGGCGGCGAGCACAATTTTCCCGCCTTGAATATATAGGTAGCCTTTATTTCGCATGATTTTGATTTACGCGAGTTTCATTTTGTACTAGCCAGTTTCTAATGGGCGAAACATCAATTACGAATATCCAAATAATCTGTGCTTGACGTGCGCGCGTTGCACGATCTTATGACGTAAACGAATCAGCGATCGAATATAAGATATATATATATAAACGTACGTGTATTCCGGGAATGCGTAACTTTTGTTATAGACGCGAGTTTTGCATTATTCATAGAGATATCATTGGAATTCACGCAGTTATATATCGGTAAGTAATTTTCAAAAAAGAGCCTAAACTTTTCAAATACTTGGAAGGATTCGACATGTTGGACAGTAATAAAAATTGACCATTGCACCATAAGAGTTATGACAGATGCAAGTTTAAAAGGGGACACTGTATGAATAAAACAGACACATTTTGAATTTTTATCTCATCTTTAGATCGCGTAGCAATAAGGCAATTGAAAACCGGGCGCAATAAGTGAGAATTTTTAGAATGCATTTGGCAAATGGTTTTTTCTTCTATGCTTCGAACCGAAAATTGGATGTAGCGGAGCTCGCATTTTTAATCCTTAATAAACTTATTGTCTTATAGCATTGAAATTGTAGGAAAAATCTCCGAATATCAACCGACGAAATTCAACCGCGTGACGACAATTTAAGTGCATTCCGGTTGCAATGCTCTCAGTTAATGTCATGATTTCGCGATCGATGGCCCTGCACTAATTTGCGCGGTGGACGGGAAACGGGGCGCAAAATAAAGAAACGACGAGGAAGGAGGAGGAGCCGTGGCGGTTCTCTCTCTCTCTCGCTTTTCTCGTTACAAACTCATTAACCTAAGCGCATGTGCATATACGCGCACGCTAAGAGAGAAAGGTGGTTAAATTAGCTATAAACTATAGTATACTCTGACAGCAATGGTATTATTTACAGCCGTCCTAACATGGGCAAGGCCGAGTTTCCTCTTTTGTTTTCGCGATCGTAGATTTTTGCGCATCAGACCGATACGATCTGATCAATTTTATACACGCGATCAGCCTCAAAGTGTGATTTGAATGCTCGTTGTTGAGTTTAATAACTCGTTTTAAGATTAAATATATAAATCGTTGAAAGAAATTATTAATTATATATTTAATACTGTACTCACATGAATATTATAAATAATGTCATTTAATAATAATCACACATGAATATTATAAATAATGTCATTTAATAATAATCATAAATTTTGAAATTTTTGAAATTAAATGTACTAATATAGTTGTAAATATATAAAGCACTCATAAATTTTATAATATATGTATAAAATACAATGATAGGAAGAATATATAATAAAAATATAAAAAATTTAATACAACGAATACAGAAAAAGAGAAATAAGATAGGAGCACAAATGTAGGTTTACGCCATTGAATCAAGTCGATACCGTTATACATGTACATAGTTGCAACATAAGCGAATATTCCCCGCGGTTAATGGGGCGACGGCGAATGCGACATGACGCGTTGTCACCTCGGAAGCGACGTAACCATGGCTTTCGATCCGGACAATCGCCGGCTACCGTGACACTACACGCAACGGTTCAACGCCTACCTCCTTACGCTGTATTGAACTTAAGAGCCTCTTCGTGCTTCTCAGCCTTTTTAAAGGCTAAGCTAAAGGCTTAGCCCAATAGCGTCGTATACGCGTTCTCGCATATATTGCCCAGTAAATTCTAATAACGTAGAAACTCGAACTTTTTTTCCATTCTGAAGGAAAAGAGGGAAACATTGTTATATTGTATACTTCCCGTCTTTCTAAAATGTAAACTTATCAGAATACAAAGACGGTCTATCATATGTCTTCTTATTCTCGTCTTGTAATATCGAAATATCATTCTTTGAATTCACGACACGCGACAACGCGTATTTAAATCGAATCACGATATCTCGCTGACATTTCGCAAATATATATATATATATATATATATATATATAGCCCGGCATAATGAAATGTCGATAAATACGAATGATTGTGAAGCGAGAAGATACTGGTTCGCTGATAGAACCGACCGATAGACCGAACGGACGCAGAACGTCGAAAGGGTTAGACAGATCCGGGTACGATCGCCCTCGGCAGATGAGATTTGCAACGGCGGTTTCGCCGACGCGATGCGTTGCATTATTCACTTCTATGCCGGAGTAACGGCGCAACCGCTATCGTCCGTTTCGCCTCCCTGAAGCCTGTCTGAACCCTCCATGGCTTTCGAGCTGGCTCTGATGGAGGCTTCGCCATCGATACCGCGAAGCCACCTTCGATCCATCCGGGTGTGTCCGCGTCATTTGTGTGCGTTGCAATTAATTCCTTTCGCGCGCGCGTGACAATAGCAGCCATCACCGCATCGTACATCGATGGCCATGATTTTTGGCCGCTGTCAATTTACATTAGTGACGATGATAACCGCATGATTGTTGCATTCCTAGCGTAAGAACATTTTTCTTGCAATTTTATTCTTGACAATTAAATAATGTTTGTTTCTAAAATTGTAATTCTAATCCTTGTAATATAATAGAAATAAGTATAAAAGTTAATTGCCAATAATTGGATGAGATATCCGAGTGTATAAAAAACTATGGAAAAAATGTAAGAATTAAAGAGAAAGCCTATCATTCGGAAATTCGTAGGGATTTCATTTCTACATGTTCGCGTGACAATTTAGAGCTTTCAAACGTATCGAGAGACATTACTTATTGATTCAATATTGATATGCCGTCACCAATGAAATACTCCGCCATTCGAGATATTACGAAATCCAGGTCTTTATCTCTCTTCCTCTCTCTTTATCTCTGCCTTTCACATGTATACAGTACACGAACGTATTTCAACTATGCCGGCTACAAAGTTCCTTTCGGTATCGACAACCACACGAATACTCGCGCGCTTTGACTTTCACAATGAAACGTATAAATGCAGCTGCGCATTTGACTCGGATTGAAATTTTCGCTGAATATTCTCTCTCTCTCTCTCTCTCTCTCTCTCTCGCGCGCGCGCGCGCGTTCTCTCTCTTCTGTCGTTTGGATTTCGGTCGAGATTTTCATAGTCCAATTCGCATTGTTGTTCACTCCGATGATTCGCCGCTGTGGCGAATCTTCGGTAAAAGGAAAGACAAAATGTGTGTGTGTGTGTGTGTGTACCATCTTCGCTAATTTTTTCCAAAATTATTAAATTAAACTAATTGTAAAAATTATTAAGGCTAAATTGTTATAAAAATTCACGGCATAATCTTTATTTTCTACATCTTTTCAAAATACATATAAAGGCTAATTTTTTCCTTCACTATAAATCTAACGAAATCCTTCACTCTTTTTAACGCATATCTAATTTAATTTATCTTGACAATTTTATTAAATTCTTCTTCATAAAAGTTTCAAAGAATTTATGTAGTAATTTGCTTGTGCATTTTTTCATTCCTTCGTAGTTTCGTTGACAACTTTTTCGACTATTAACGAACTTTTAAATGTTTATAGAAAAAAAAAAAAAAAAAAAAAAAAAAAAAAAAAAAAAACAGAGCGACATATTTTGCTCGAAATAGATGGCTGACTCTTTTTTAAATGTTTATAGAAAAAAAAAAAAAAAAACGAACAGACCGTGCGCCGAATATCATTTCAATAATAATGCTAAAGAAGACGGAAGAGACGCGAGTCGCGGCAGCTGCGGCTTTAGATGCGCGTTCGTTCGTAGTTGGCCATAAGTTTTCGTTGGCTGAGAACGAATGGAAATTAATTTATGGAAGAACAGTTTATTCGCGATTCTTAGCTAAGTAAGAACGCCGTCTAATGTTCGGGAGTTTACTTCAGTTATCCTCTTCGTTCGTTTTCAAGCGTAATGACAGTTGGCCGTCGCCACTTCATTAATGCTTCCACAAAAGAAAATCGCAATCTATGGCCGATGCAGTTTATTAAGTAAATGTTAATTAAAGAATTTAATTATTCTTTCATTGTGAGAAGAATTAGAAAAATGCGTCGAGATGCGAAATAATTTTAATATCTTAGAATGCGTCATTTCTTTTCAATTTTTGATAGACAAATTTTTTAAAAGTTTTTCTTTGCGTTTTGAGAAATTAATCAAATGATTGAAAATACATTATTATCATTCACGCGTGAAAGTGCTTTCCTCTCAGGCTTGCAGGATTAAGCGCTATTTAATTAAGTGTGCCGTAAAGTACATAATTCATTGCGTCGATCTTATCCCAGTACTCAAGATGTAAGTTCGTTATTTGCAGGAATGAAATTACCTAATTATATTGTATAAACATCACATATTCTGCAACGTTGTAAAGTTTACCGTATATAGCGAAAGCAAATTTTTGCGATTATCACGTATGAAAAATTCTCGTTTACAATTATAAATAGTTTACAATTACTAACGGTACTAAACATGTGTATAAATGTATTATATCAAGAAAAGATAAAAAAAAGTTAATTATTATAATATAAATTGTACATAACACAAAAGTATGTTATAACTTGTTAATTGTGAATATCAAAATAGTTTCTTATTACAAAATTATAAAATTTAATATTTTTGTTAATAATTGCTTTAATTTAAAAATTAATTTTTATTAATAATTATTTCTGTTCAAAAAATACCGTGACATAAACGAGATATCAGCATAAGCAGCACGCACTTGAATAAAAGGATAAAGAAATAAAAATCTCACGAGTCGACGACGTAACACATACCTTATTTCAAGGAGAATGCGATAAAACGTATTAAAGCTCAACGCCGGCAATTTTGCGCAAAAGATTTGTCGAAGTAAGCTGTGCGCTTTGGCTTAGAAAAGCCGGCATTTTTCAACGCACGCTTCATTATCTTCGAAACCCGAGTAGTTTCCAGTTGGTAGAGCACATTTATATCGCGGCGCTCACCGTGCTCGCGCGTTAAATCGTTGCCTTTATTCAAGGCCCGACGCGCGACTAGTCATTTATCTCGTAAAATCAACCGGTCAGCCGTAGCGCGTCATAGAACAAGCTAAATACAATCGCGTAAATCTCGTTCTATTTCCGTCGATTAAATCCGCAATAAAAGCTGATTTTACGCATTCCGCCCGTTATGTATATAACGGCTATAAAATAATTGGCTTAACGATATGTTTTTGTTCAACTAGATTTATAGCCCGCTATTGTAATTTTATTTATTATTAATTTAATCTCCTAGACTGTATTTTATCACACGTCAAACGGTTAAAAAAACAAAAGCCGTTTGTATAAAACTGTACAAACAGTTACGGAAATAACAAATAATATAATTATTAACGCCTATATACATATATATATATACGAAAAAGTAAAAATTGCTTTACAAATAGTCGATCATTCTTCTTTATCTATATGGTTATATTGAATGAAAATAATTAAACGAAGCAATTTCACTAATATGTATGTTTGGATATACTGCGATTAAATGGCGATTACCTCGGTGCGGAATCTCTATTGAGAAAAAGAAGAAAGACGCGTGCTTCGAAGCGCTCGATCACTCGTAGAATACGCAAGTAACGAATAGTATGCTAATCCGAGAACGTTACGGTGAGGCTGCTCGGCGAATCGTTTCCAACTTTTCGAATTGAACCGCGTCTTCCGCGTTACCTCATCGGTTAGTGGAAAGCGGTAGTATGTTCTTCCACTCGGAGAAGTCCGTGAGAAAAACTCACTCCATCGTAGCGGTAAGAATGTTTCGCAAAAGTTCACTCGGGCGATCGGTGTACTCGCGATGTAAAATAAATCTCAACCCGACCTCGCGCCGCAGACTTCGGAGATTCCCATCTCCAATGAAACCAAGACTAATACTCTAATTTCAAAAAGTATGATACCTTTGAAATTTTTCATTAGAGATTTATCTCGCAAGCCTTTCATCCGCGCTGTACACATTACAAATCGTATTACGGACTTCAGAGCCCGGAATATCCGCGTGTCGCAAAAAAAAAAAAAAGGAAAAAAAAAACTCTAAAACTCGGTATTTCCAGAGCCGACAACGTGCTCATCGCTCGTCGTCTTATCTGACATCGCATTATTACGCGCGTCCACCTCATCCGCTACAACTAGTTATTCCCTTCGTTAGGCTAAATGATGAATTAATTCCCGACGCCGGTAGACACGCCGGTACCTCGCTAGATGATTTAGTTTCTCTGCGGGCAAACAGCCTTACTTACAACAACGTATTTTATACAATTGAATATATTGCATTGGATTTTTTTTTTTTNNNAAAAAAAAAAAAGGAAAAAAAAACTCTAATACTCGCTATGTACATATCGCGGATTTTTGGAATACGGTAAATTCGCGAAATACGAGAGACGTGCGCGATGACATGTGGAAACAAAATCTGGGATAGAGCAAGATCGCGCAATAAAATATTTTTAAGGCGGATCGACCCAAATTTTTGACGTTACGACAGATAAACATCGGCAGCTCTTTGTATCTTGAAAAAAAAAATCTGTGAATAGGTAGTGAGTTTTCACGCAATCGTAATTTGAATCGAACTTGGTTATAGAAAATCGATCTCGATTGCAGAATGGGAAAACACATCTAATAAACGGTTGAGGACCGATCGTGCGTACATCTGCGAGATTAGTACGTTGTACGGTATCAGGAACATTCTAATGGAATCGGTTGTCTTACACATACGGAAATTGCGAAACGATCCCTTCGCTCCGACATGAAATAAAATCGAACGATGCCATTTTCCGAGTACTCGTCGTTCTCTCGCGTCGTTGTTTCTGTCTTAAATGAGATGCCCGGATGAAAAACAGCACTCGTGGCTTGGTAACCATTGAAGAAATAACTGTCGACGAGGCTTTTGTCTTTTGGGTCACGAGCAACCTCGATGATTCGCTTGTACTAAAATCAACCGGAAAGGGACGAAACGAATGTGGGCGAAGAAAGAGAGAGAAGGAGAGAAGAAGGGAGAACGTAAGCGAAGAAAAGAAAGGGATCTCCTCTTGAAAGAGCTCGCGAGCTGACGACAACACACGGCGAATGCATGCAGCACGGTAATCCCGAAGGAGAACAATTTTATTTGTTCCACCAAGAGCACATTCCCTCTCTGGCTCTATCCATTTCCAACTCAATTCTCGGATCACCTAGTCAAGCTACTGCTATCCTTCCTTTAGCTTGTCTCGTCATCTACACGTGACGCATAAGAATACGCGCGATCGTACCATTCCTCGGTATTATATACGTACATTATATTGAAACGAGAACGTCTCGTACGCATTGTATCTTAATAGCCTATATATGCACGAACTCTTTAGCTAAAACGAAAATTCTTCCGTTGTTCTTCGATTCCATTGTCGTTGGAAAAAAATTCTTTGAATAAGGCTTTTACAGATACAAAAGTAACAAACGATCAATGCTAAGGCAAACTCAGTAACGGTGAATGATGCGAAGGTTTTCGCATCTGCATCTGCTCGTTAAGCGAAGTAGAAGGAATAATCGTGACTCGTTAGCAGCTATCGAGATTCCGCGCGTAGGTTTACTCTCTCTTTCTCTTTTCATTCTCTCTCTCTCTCTCTCTCTTTCTCTGTAGGTCTCTCTCTTGTACGCGCTTCACCGTCTCGCTCTCTTTTACACCGAACCGCGTATCCTGTCATGCATATGAATGAAACTGTTTTGCCGCGAGCCGAAAAAACGTCACGCTGTTAAACGACTCGCGCTTATTCATAGCCACAGTCAACCAACATCGTCCCTGTTGCCCCTGGTGGAACTTCGAGGGACGATAATTCGAAGCTCGTTCCGGGCGTTCCCTTTGGGCCCTTTGTACGTTCGCGATATCGTTTCGAAGAGAGCGCACACGTATCCACGACTTTCACCGTTGCTCGTTCATCAAACAAATTAGCGATCCAGCCGATGATTTAACGAGAAAATAACTTGGAAACTGGGCGTGAGAAGTTTTCACCGCGAACACAGACAGTATTCATAAAATTTCATTATAATTTGTGTAATTACAAAATTGCTAATTGAATAATGTTTTCTTTAATCTTTCTCGTCTAGGAAAGCGCGTTTTATTATATGATAAAAACAAGGTTTCTGTAGAACAAATTAGATCGACGGGGCAATGAGTAATAATAAGAAATCTATCTTTATGCCATTCATTTCTTCCTCGCACGCGACTGTAATGCGCAATTTTTCAATACGCATTTTCACGAGTATCAGAAATGAGGGGAAAACATGAGAATCAATCTTGCAAGGAAAATGTATTCACGAGATACGTGTGTATACGCTCCTGCTGCAAAGATTTGAAAAATGTTCATTTTAATGGTTGACGTAACGCGAATATTGGTTACCACCGAAGTGTTACGTGCTCGGAGTTTCGAGCAGGAAGCACGTACACTGTAGAATGTATATATACATCATAATACACGTTGTAAGATACGAGATATGAATATGTCGCTTAAAATCAAGTACGCAAAAAGTGAAAAATGTAAATTCGCGAGCTTTGATCACGCGTACAGTACATTGATTCTGACGAAACCATATTGTCGCGTCGCGCAAAGTTCACCCTCATACCAAAGTTACAAAGAACACCCGCCGGTTGGCATAATTTCACATCGTTTTAGCGGCTCGAAACTTTTTAGTCAAATTGAGTAACGGATCGTGCATTGAATGCAAATGACCGCGCGACATAACGCGATAGAACTCCCCGTTCGTTCCTTGTCTTTTTTTCTTTTCATTTTTTTTTTCTGCGGTGAAGTTGGTGGCCAAACTTATGCGGCCGAAGTTATGCCGCGCGCACTTCCATGATTCCGCACCGCTCCGTCGTCTATAGGACGCTCGGAAAAGTTTGCTTTTGACGCGGCGGGTTGCACGTGACGAATTCAAATCAGGCGTAAATACTTAAAGCAAACACTCCGTGCGAGAAGAGGGGAGAGACCAACTCAGTTTTAAAATAAAGCATTAGAAGCTCGACGAGCGACGACAAGGTTGTTAAGGAGGACGGCCGCCACCTCCCGAGGCCGGTCTTCCTCTCTCAAAGTTCACGGCGAACTTTGCGTAAACTCGCCAAGTTTAGTAGTGAACTAGTTCATTGAACACAAATTGTAACCACGATGAATGAGTCGCGGATATTTCGACTGGCCTGTGCGAAAATATCAATAAAATTGGAATCGATCGCGCAATCGATTCCAACGGCCCGATCAAGATTCCACAACCGTTAAGTAGATTTCATGTGAAATACATCGAGTTATATCATTTTGATGACAAAAAATACTTCAATTAAATATATTAAATTATAAAAACCATTTAACGTGATATAAATGTCCCAAAGAGAATTAGTTACAATTTGCAAAAAAAAAAAAATTAATCTGGTTTGTACCTGAAAAGAATCCAAAACGAATTAAAATATCTATTTGGTGATCGTTACAAAAGCATAATCGTATTAAAGTAAATATTTAAGTACCAATGATTGACTTTTGTAAAATCTTCATCCACTATCAAAATTTTATACTGAAGAACATGTCCATTTTCTTTTTTCTCTCTACAGATTATATGCCAGACTGTAAGAAATTCTCGTGTATCGGAAAATTGTTCTCATATATATAGCTAACAGCTAAAAGCAATATAAGTGGGGCAAATAAGTTCTCTCTCTTTTTTAACTCGCCCAAGAACAGAAGAATCGCATTTGAACTTTTATATCTCCTTCGATCATACACAACGGTATATTATCGATAACTATACATTACTGATAAAAGTTGCGAAAAATAAGATTGGAAAGTATCATTTACAACAAACTAATAGAAAGCTAAGATTTTATTATTAAATTAATTCACATAAAATTAGAAAACTAGAACGTTTAGACGGTTTACGTCTAAATAATTGATAGAAACCACAATGATTTTACGGCGAACGCGTTAATGTGCAGTAATTAATAATATTTTCAAAGTTCTTAACTCTCTAATAAGAGTAAAATCTAGAGTTTAATAAAGATATCCATCTGAGAGAAACGAAAACTAAAAGTGCAATGTAGCCACCCGATGAAGTTTATTGGCACAACACCAAACGCCCAGTACGACACAGAATGAGTTTTTAATTCACTAGTGACGCTCATTGGGCCGGAAACCTAACAACCACGTTCAAATCTCACAGGTTGTCAGGAGTGAAACTTTAATCAATAAATCGCGCTAAAATCAATCTCGACAAAACACCGATGATTACATTCATTGTTTAATTGAAGCTTTCGTTAATATCAAAAAATTTTTTATCAATTTTTCTAGTCAATAAAATATTTAAAATAATAAAAGAACAAAAAATTGATTAAATACATGTATATATCGATTTATCCAACTATTCTTATCTCTACCCTTATTTCTACAAAAGGACGAGGAAAAAAAAGGAGATTAAGAACATTCCGCCACCTACCTCGCACGATGAGCTTGATCACAGCTTCCGGCGCATTCCGGTTGTTCACGAGACACTCGTACATACCGCTGTCGGCGGCGGTGACGGGATGCAGCTGCAACGAATAATTTTTCAACGACAGAGACATTCTGTTCTGTTCTGTTCGCCGTACGACGGTTGTACTTCTGCTCTTATACTCGAGCAACCGCATCCCGTTTGCCCGCCACTCGAGCATCAACACCAGCGAATCCTCCGTCACGCCCGGACAGCCCAGCGTGACGTTCTTCCCCGCTTCCACGACCACCTCCTCCACCAGCGAATTCATGGCATCTGCGAACATAGAGATCCGTTCGTTATGTTCATCGCGCGACGAACGTTATCGATGTAATAAAAACAAACGTGATCGCATAGAATTGCACACGGAGTCGAGAAAAGCGAACGGTCTCGCGACGTATTCGCGGGTTTATCGATCCGGAATTTACCCGCGTCAGGACAATTTCATCGTGGAGCGAATAAAATCCGAGAATAGAACTGGACGTTTGTCGACTTTACAGCGCGTTATTCTTCTTACTTTCTCGTGAGATCAAAGTGTAAAAAAATTCTAAGCTTCTGTAAGGGGCAAGCGGTATCGATCCGCATCGATTTTTTTCTTAATCCACTCAATTTTCCTTCATTCTCCTTTATTCGCATCAACTAGTTTTAATATCTTTCAATCGCAAACAGTAATCAGTGCACATCAGCGCCAGAGCTACCCCCGAGTTCGTTTGCGATGAATTATATCTCGTTTCAATACTTTAAGGGAGGAATTATAATATACGCGCGATTACAGCCAACGCCGTAGCTTTCGATCGACTTTTAAAATTTCACACGGCTGGATCGTAATTTGCAACGCAAAATATACCCGAGCGAGTATGCGCGCGTTACGTCATATTGCATCGCAGAATCCTGAATAGCCAGGCATCCAATTTTCTTTCTAACGAGTTCAATTTTTTTTCCACCTTTTCGATACACACTCGCATACCGCACACTATTATCCGCTTCGGCCATAAAAAGGACATCGTAGGCCGAAAAGTTTTATGAAAATCCATGCACGAACGGACGACAGACAGGGATTTCGCGCTTGATTTCATAAGTACTAGCTAGGCATGTACTATATTATATCGCGAAAAAAACCGTGTGTCGATCGTGTGTGATAAAAGTACGCCGGACATCACGATGCGGTAGGTCAACGCGAGGTAATTCAAGATATTCCCTCCGCAATCTCTTTGGAAAGTCCACGAAGAGCTTTCGCTGCGCGAGTTTCGCAAAACGGTATTCGAATCACGCGTGCGTATTCATACGTGCAAGTTCGAGCCTTCCAAGCATGCTCCTTTAGCGCATCCAGTCTTTTTCTCTTGCGATCGGCATAAATCGCGCTCTTCCCTCTCTTTGAGCTACGTCGTTGGATAAACATGCGCGATATATTCGTCCATCTTTGCAAATACGATGACAAATTTGTCGCAAAATGATGTTTTATAAAAATCCTTTTCTCGAACTTAAATTTTTCCTCTCGCGTGGAAAATTTTCTTTTATTCTAACAAATTACATTCTCCATTCATTCTTTTTCTTTTCTTTCCATTCTAAAATTTATGTGCAAAAAGTACACCCTATTTTTTTGGAAAGAATTCATTATCTTTCTTTATAAAACAAAAGGTTTATCTAAGCCATTATTTGTTTTATCTGTCAAAATACAAAGGAAAGCATTGAAATTACCTTGTCTGCATGAATAACACAGATTTAAAAATTATTTGATTGATTATCTGATTGATGTAGCCGTTTTAAATTAATATCAGAGACGAGAGAAAATAAGAGATATGAGAGATTTATTCTTCATGAGTATAATATATATATATATATATATATATATATATATATATATATATATATATATATATATATATATATATATATATATATATATATATATGTATATCGGTTTGGTTTTTAAAACTAAATTTCTTCAAAAGTAACATCAAAGTCGCTCACGGCGAAATGAGTCGACTGGGAAACATTTCGTGTCGGAAGATATCTCAACGGAATTTTAAAGCACAGGTTTCTTCTCAAAGCTCTCTAGATACTATCGCTAAAAACTCTGTGCACTCTTCTCTTACTTAACATCACTACATTCCCGCCAATCCGCGGAACCGTAAGCGTAAGGAATATATTCCGAACCTTATACCGATTAATACGCCACAACGCACTTCCATGAATAAAAAAATACATACAGGAAAGTTAAAGATTAATGAAAATGCGGGTCGTGATGAACGCTTCTCCGCTGTAGCACGCGAACAAGTAATAATCTGCAACGCTGTCGATCGTCTTTGATAGGCGTACAGCGACTCAACGAGCAAAAAAACTAAAAAAAAAAAAAAAAGGCGACTGAAGGAACACTACAAACGCATAGACACAACGATACGCGCTATAACGATTCTCGGTCAACGAGAATCGCCCTCGTTTGTACGCGCAACGAGACAACTCGCAGCCATAGTACGCTCGTAAAATCCATGGCAAATCTCTCAAGAAAATAAAACTGTAATCGCGCACGTTTTGGCGTACGCGATTGTTTCTTGCACGAGGCGCAGAAAAAAAGAAGAAAAAGAAAAATTCGCAAACATTCGCAGCGAGTTTTTTCTTCTCTTATTGCGAGCGCGATATCGAGGGAACAGTCTATTTCTATTCCGGCTCTTCGGTTCGCTATAATTTCGTAAGCCATTTCAGCACGAATTCAACTTATTAAACTTTCGCGACCTAAAACTAATTTCTGTCGTCGACGCGGGATACACAAAGCTGTATTTAGACGTCAATCGCAAAAGCTGCGCGCAGTAAAATTATAGCAATGGCTAAAATATCCCCGTATTAGAGCTACGCGCGTGTGCGTAATATTCCGGTCGAACTTAAAATGTAATCGATATAATTTAGCGAAAATAGAAAGAGAAGATCTCCACGCATTAGCAAATAATTACAGGTACACGTTTGTAAATTTTCTGTTCTTTTCGCATGTTGCTTATTGTTAGTTAGGAAGGGAGAGGTCCATTTCGCGCGCAAGTTGACATAATATAAAAAGTTTCCCTGCAATGGATAACGCTCGCTGCCATTCCGCATTGTGACAGAAAAATGTATATATATTTATCCTTTTTGATCGCATTCGACTT
>NW_021853281.1:1006727-1008784 GCF_003651465.1 Formica exsecta
GCGGAAGATTTCGTACGCGATTTTCTCTTCGTATCTAAGAAAAAAGCTCTGCGCGCGCATCGGATTGTACGGGGCGTTTCCGAAGAACTGCAACAGCAGCAGCCGAAGGAACGATGCAAACGCGCCTCGTTACTTTTCGAACTTCGTCAAAAGTACGCCGTAAAAAGTTTCCATACCGATTCCGCCGCCATGCTTACGAAAAACCATAAATTTCCTCTCTCTACCTCGGTTTTTCGCGCAGGAGAGAGAAAAGGAGAGGCGGAGTGCGATAATTTTTCGAATTTCACGGCGCATTGAGTCCCGGGCACGAGCGTTTTCCATTAGACGCTAAATCACAGAAGGAATTAATGTTAATTACAGCACAAATCCCGCATAATGTCTCAATTGTGACAGACTCGAGGAAAACGCGAGAATATTTATGCTCGCCAACTGCAAACTGCCGGCCAATTATTTTATCCGATTCTCAAGCGCGCTCATTACTTATTCCTTACAAAGTGATATTCGTTATACTTCCCAGGAGGGATTAGCGCAGGCAAACGGCATCTTAAATCCCGCATGGACCTTAAAATTTGCTTTAATGTTATAGGAATATTACGAGAGAACTTGATGCGCCTCTACATGTCGGCGAAAGGAGGTGAGCTTTCAAGCAGTTATCTCTTTCGCTGACATTGTGGAAAGAGCTATCATTATTGCAAATTCTGTTTAGCAGTTTTTAGCAAAGTATTCAGAAAGAAAGCGCAAACTGCATAAATCCACTATGTAAATGCAAAATAATACAATGTGGTGCACATTTAACGGCGCATCAACCTTAGTAATAATATAAATCGTTTAAACAATTCTTATAATATATATATATATATATATAATTTCTTTTAATCTAATTTTTTATGATACATATGCTAAGTACATCCATATATTGTGCAACTAGATCGTCCGGCGATCGTATCGTCGGCTGTCGCATCAGCAGATGCAACGAAATGTCCTCGACCCTCGAGCTCGGAGACCAGCCTAAAAATTGAATTTTATCCTCTTTTCCTCGGTAGAGAGGAGGCCGACTCGGTACGCCGTAAATTAATTTACGCAAATCTTCCGCAGGCATGAATTTTTCCAACACTAATTTCCCCAGAAGCTACCACGCTCCGCGAGATACGGTCACACGGTCGAGGCAAGCCGTTACCACGGTAATTACCTTCCTACCCCCTTCGTTCCGCTACGTCTTTTTGTCTCATAACCAAGTAACTATCTTAATTGCTTTTGCTTTTCTAACTCTGGATACTGCACTAAGTCCGGCTCGTTTTATAGGGAGGAATGCTGACCCTTCTCCCCCCCCCCCCCCTTCCTTTCCTATCCTATCCCATTCCAAGTCCGAAAACCCCCTAGTCGTTAGCGACTATCCGCGGGGGTTAGCATCCTATCTTCGTCCTCTAGAGGTCGATTTAAATTTGTTCACTTCCGCCATTTGCTCGCTTTCTCTCTTCATCCTTCTCATCTCTTATCACTCGACACCCTTGGAACCGCTTATATTTTTTCATTGCGCCTCTGACGTTCTTTGTTTTTTTTTTTTTTTTTTTTTTTTTTTTTTTGGGGTTTTTTTTTTTTTTTTTTTTCGGTACCACGCAACGTCGCTCGTGCCAATTTTCGCTCCGTTAACCGTTACGCTGATCTTCGTTATTTCCCATGGAAAATTTTTCACGAAAAGTAAGATCGAGCATCGCCGTTAGGACGAACCGTCAAAGCCGTCAAAGAGTAATCTGTCGAGTATTTTAATAAATTGCAATTTTTATAACAAAAAAATCTATCGACATAATATAAGAAATAATAATATAAATAATATAAAAATTAATAATATAGCGGAATAAGAAAGCGGAAAGAAAAACGCTTATTAACGCTTCATAATAATTAGAGAAAATTCTCGGCCGGTCTTTTAGAGTAAATGGGATTGGTTAAAGCCGCGATGGGTAAAAATATCCCGCAAATTCACTCAGGCTTTTTCATCTCTTCGCCGGCTGCCTTTCTTGCGGTGGTAAATCGCCGGTAGCGGCCCTGCAACAGCGCAC
>NW_021853281.1:1021621-1050442 GCF_003651465.1 Formica exsecta
TTTTTTTTTTTTTTTTTTTATCGGGGAATGATAATATCGCAACCTCCACAGAGGAGTGGAAGCGACAATCGCGAAAGGCAATCTTCCTAAGAGAATCTCAAACGGTACCACGCAACGTCGCTCGTGCCAATTTTCGCTCCGTTAACCGTTACGCTGATCTTCGTTATTTCCCATGGAAAATTTTTCACGAAAAGTAAGATCGAGCATCGCCGTTAGGACGAACCGTCAAAGAGAGCAAAGAGTAATCTGTCGAGTATTTTAATAAATTGCAATTTTTATAACAAAAAAATCTATCGACATAATATAAGAAATAATAATATAAAAACTAAAAAAATTAATAATATAGCGGAATAAGAAAGCGGAAAGAAAAACGCTTATTAACGCTTCATAATAATTAGAGAAAATTCTCGGCCGGTCTTTTAGAGTAAATGGGATTGGTTAAAGCCGCGATGGGTAAAAATATCCCGCAAATTCACTCAGGTTTTTTCATCTCTTCGCCGGCTGCCTTTCTTGCGGTGGTAAATCGCCGGTAGCGGCCCTGCAAAAGCGCACGATTCCTCGTTTCGGGATTTCTACCGTTTTCTTGCCGGTCATCAAATAGATAAGCGTAGAGCGCGCGAAACGCAACTCCTGCTTCAATTTTACGAAAGTACGAGAATCTTGATATAGTTGATTGCTTTTCAGAAACTCTTAGTATTAATCGCGACAGACAGGGATTTATAGCGAGCAAGACAAGTTGGTTTTAATAGCAACTCGCGAGAATTATTACACCGACAACTTATTATCTTACAACACTTGCCATCCGCGCACCTGGATGTACCAACTTCTCGGGGGTATCATTACACGATGTAACATGCACCTCGCACTCTCATCGCTGAAATTTGCTATCTACATTTTTTTCTACGTTTTTAAACAGTGATATAACTTTTTATGCATATATATGTAAATTACAACGCTATGCAACATTTGCTTGCAGATCGAAATGTGTTATCAAGATCTATAGACGGCACCAGTGCTGACACGAGTAGTAATCAGCTGGAAGCGGTAAATAACATTTTCATCGAACAGTCGATCTGACAATAATAAGGAGGTCGCGCGATTATTTTCCTGGAAAGACTACGCGTAGATAGGGGCACCGTTGGTCGATTAATCATCGGTAGATTTCCATCAGCCGGGGCATATTTGCACGAACAAATGCCTCGCCGTAAGAAGTGAGCTCGCGCGTACGCCGCAACTCGCGCAAATTTCTGTCTACCGGAGTTGAAATCGTCGTAAATCCACGAATGATTCCCGGGGATCGTTTGTGCCGGTGCTCGGTACGTAAACTACCACAGTTTAATCGCTCCTTCGGTCAAACGCCCTCGTTAATTACTTCCGATTTAATTAGCGTTTGCTCTCTTATAGAGGAAGGAAGAGTTTCCTACGCTCGTAGCACATTATAAATCATCGAATCTAGATGTTCCGAGTGCCTGTACCTACGGCATCGTTTCACCCAATATACAGAACGTTTTCTGATAGAGATGTTGTAGCCTTCTCCGCGAGCGACTATGTGAATTTCGATAAATGGAAATAAGTACGGGCGAGTGTGTTTAATATAGTTTCAAAAAATATATGAGTACTGCGGAAAATGTTTACAAAGCGTGCGCAAACCAAGCTGTCGATTTGAATTTTATCGCTCAAAATTTGTCGCCTCATTTCGACATTTTTTCGATGAATTTATACAAAGATATTATTTTTTCGTAAATGTAACAGCGAAATTTCTCGAGGATAAATTTTGAAAGAAATTCTATACGGGAAATTACGACGTCACCGTTAAATGGACATCGTTCTAACGCCGTATCAGTTTATATATATGGAACGATCGCCCCGAAATAGACGCCAAACAGTGAAAGCAAACCGCCCGGTATTAGTTTTTCTCCCTTTTGGAAACTGAAACTCCAAAAAGAATTGTACGATTCGATAGCCGACGTTCTCACTAATGGAGCATTCGCGGGAAACGAAACAAATGGAGAACCGCGCCCTCCTGCTTCCTTACAAATGAAGGCCGCTTCGTTCGTTCACCGCCAACGATCTTTCGGACTTTCCTGTCTTGGAAATCTTGGACGGACGGAATTTTCGATGGACAATTCCGCGCGAAACTGGTATTCTTCTTCGGAAGAGACCGATCGATCGCATCAAAGAATGTTCATAGATTTTTGAATATTCGAATATATTGCAACTTTTAAGTTCATTTTCCTTCTCGCAACGCAAACAATTATATTGAATTTATTTTATTAATAAAAAAATTTGTGTTGCACGTAAATTGAGTTGGCTTTTTTTTTTTTACAATTTTGATCTGCAAATTTAATCTATCTGATAGAAAGAATAATCTTTAATGCAACATTATGAAATTCATTTGCTTTAACGCTTATACTCAGTGCCGATAACGTAACGATGATAAATAGCATTTCCGATAGTAACAAACGATGCGAACCATAGTGTAAATACTTACTCGTTCGCGACGCAGGGGATATGATAAGCAAGAATGCGCGTCCTAAAACGCCATCGAAGAGAGAATAACGGCAATTAAATTTACATATACCCGGCAAACACACGCGTACATCATGCACAGGTAGTTTCTGCACTCTAACGCCCATTCGCTGTTGACTAACAATTTTCCCCGTATCTGCTGCCATTTTTCTATTCTGTCACAACGGCACGGAAATATTCATTTACTGCGTCATTACGATCGTTCCCTGTCGTCCGCGAGGCGCTGTGTCATGTCGACCATGCATCGGCGTAATTACTGTCTCGACAACATCGAAAAAAAGAACAAGAGCGATATTTCAACACTCGGCGACGATATGCCGCTCATTGCTGATCGCATTTTCGATAGCGCCGAAACAAATCACGCACAGACTAAACGCGCGAATTGTCATTATGAAAATAATCGAATTTCTTGAGCCTAGAGCGAGATGTGTGTATGAAACAAAAAAATTCAGAAAAAAAACGAAACAATTTTACGCATATAATGGCTATTTGTTCCGCGTTGTGAAAGATCGATGAAAAGGTCGATGTAAATATAATGTACATAATGCTATCACATACGGTATACGGTATGAATATGTGTTTCCATATTTCCTGCAACGAGCCGATATATTTGCAGGTACAAGGGGCGGATGCTCGTTAAAAGCGCACGACGAACGCACTCTCGACGATAATTGGATCCGATAAAGTCTCTTCATTACGATACTCTTTCGCAGTGATTTCTACGCCTTCGCGCTCATCTGTACATGGATAATTTGGAAGTAATGAAAAGCGACAGATCACAAAAGAGAAACTTTTTAAAGTGAATGGAATTGATATCCTTTTTTCGATTATTTAATTAACTTAAAGAGAGAGAGAGAGAAAGAAAGAAAGAAAGAGAGACAGAGAGAAAGCAAACATTAGTCTTTTCTTCATCTTCATCTGTATTCAGAAGTATACAGAAAGTAATATTATTACTCGCTATTTTTAATTCTTTCGAAACTATTACTGTTACACAGTTTTATTTTTTTTATTATCAAATATATCTCTGAAAATAAGTGAGATATAAGAATAACGAATCAAGAAATTAGGAAAGTATAGAAAAAAAAAAATAAGATGCAATAGTTCAAAATAAAAGAGTAGTATTTGTAAAGTGTGCGTGAATAATTATTTAAAAATAAATTTTATTTCAATATAATTTTACTTCACAATATAAATTATCGAGATGTATTTAATTTAAAAATATTGAACAAATACATATATCTCTTCCATTCAATCCAATTTCACTTTTCAACAAGAAATATCGCACTAAACGCATTTATTACCATATGAATACCCTGCATAAAGAACAATCCTGACGATTCTTGCTAGAATTGCGGAAGAAGCCAAGGGAAGACACACCGACGAACATGTATATCATGGGTTAACGTGTATGAACGTAAGAGGGGTTTTTGTCTGAGAGATAGGCGAATGTATATATTAGCGGTAACTCCGTTACATAAGTGATTGAGGTTAAACTCGGTGGGAAGGATTCGCAAACTTCTTACAGCCCTTGCAGCTGCTAGGAGCGCTGTGCTTTCCCATTGTGTCTCATGACGTCGTCAGTTTCGTACATACGTTTCATGACGAGTTCACCACGATGTGGGGATCGATATCGCATTAAAGATACGTCTGTGCGAAATTTCGGGAAAAAGCGCAGGAATGATATGTATACACGAGAATCTTCGCCGACAATCCGGAGTGTCGGTTGTACGTCGAGATATCGGATGTTGCTATTTTAATGCCGCTGAAAATGATATATCACTGACCGAAACTCGATAGAGAATCGATTGTGCCACGTCAAATCCCGTGATAGATGGCAATGCTTTGAAATAAAATCGGCGAGAGTTGTACCAATATGTTTTTACAATATTTTTTAACACATTGCTAAAACGATAAGGCTCGTGGCACGATTTTTAGGCGAGCGATCCGAAGTGTATCTCGCGGAAGTAATTAAAATGAACAATAAGAGCTGCTCGCGTTCTGTTGCCAACTTTTAAAAGTCCATTTCGCGATATAATGGTACTTTCTTCGTTTAATTCTTAGGACCGGCAAAGAGAGAGGGTCGTTCTTATCTCCAGTATCGCAACGGCGCTTCAAGAAAAACTTTATTATACGTTTAGAGTCAATTAAAAATCTTTCAATTCCGTTTAATTGCTTCGTCAATATTTTTAATAGACTGCAGGTGTACAATTGTTTGATGTTTTTACGAGTATATATTTAAATGATACTCTTTCGCGTCTCATACATACATGCACACACACTTAATACAAGATTGATACCGTTGCTTGCAGTGGTTTAAGACCATCTCTAGCGTTCCATTGTTATTCTTACAAATTGACTAACAATATATACATATAACTTATAGAAACGACGCTGAGACTTATCGATAGTGACTGGAGATGCAAAAGCGAGTTAACGGAAATTAATCGAATTACGAGGTTCTCTAGCGAATTCTGAGTGATCTGCATCGAACACTTTGTCTTGGAATAACTACCGACGTTCGACAAGGAGTATGAAGTGGTTAAGCCAGTTAAGGGTCTACACCAAACACGAATAATCCAATTTCTGCACCGAATGCCGTGAGGTCAACAGAATTTCGGGCACGACATCGTGCTTCCAAATTAGGACAGCCACGCCTTAAAATACACAAACGGTTACCGAACTTCTACTCGTCTCACTTAATACCGAATATCCGAAAATATTCGCTACTATAAGTTATTAAATTACTGATGTATTTTATAAATATATATATTTCATATAAATAAATATTTTACGACTCGCAAATAAATTTTCAGTGAATATAAACTATACAAATAGCTATTAATTTGCAGAATATTACTGTCCATTACCATCAATATTTAAATATTTTAAAAAATGTTTAAAAAATTATTCAATTTTTATATGATTCTAATTGGTATTTAATCAAAAATTTGAATTGCATAATATTAATAATGAGAACCGTAACATTACGTTACAAAACACAAGTAATATTCAGCTATTTCGTTTATACGAAGATGATATTATTTCGTTACGTAGACATAGAGTTCCACAAATTAGGATTCTGCAACTACATTAGAGTGCAAAGCCCCGTCTCGTGCATCTATATCATTAAGTGAAATGGAACTCGAGGCACGGCAATATATCTCGGTGTAATTAAGCATAACGGACGTCAACTTTGGAAAATCTTGATACCCGGCATTCCATTAATACTAACCGATCCGCACCATCGCATGTTCACGTGCACTTTCGTTTCCTGAAATTCCTGGAACGCACGAAACAACACATTGTTCCTCAAGACGTCTCTATGAGAGAGCGTTACCTATATCCGCGGCATTGTCCTACCGATAAACCTTCTTCTCTTTCAACAGCACTAGAGAAGCTCTAGAGCCTTCTCCAGCGGTAAGAACAAACGTGGCGGAAGTGTTGAAAGACTAACTCTCATACCAGAGAAAAATAAGAAAATAGCAACTGGACAAGCCGTGTGCACAAGTATATTATCGTGAAGTTTATATGCTAATACAAAAAAAAAGAAAATATAAAAAATTTGGTTAATAGTGTAAAAATAGATTTTCTTATACAAAGGAAAAAATAAGAAAATAGCGAATAAGCCGTTGATCTATCGAATTTTTACATTATTTGCATAAAACTCCATATATTAATAAAAAGAATTTTATTCAAAGCTTTATTTTTTATTTTTTGTTTATTTTTTATTTATTATTTATTTATTATTAGAACTGTATTCCATTACATGTATCGTTAATTAATGCTTGAGACTGTAAAAGATTTTATCAATAGAACCATAGAGTTTTCTCTATTTCTGATCCGCGGGATGCATCCTTGATGCTGCACCATAAGTCGCAAGCGGACCGCGAAGCATATATCGCTTTTAAATCCGTTAATGCAGGTTTGGGAAGGCAATTTGCATAGGTTTCATAGTTATGTATAGCGACGCAGGGTCGAGGCTATCATTACGACTAGCCCTATCCCGGTCCTGTTAATCCTTCGGACTTTACCCATGACGCTTCAGCGTTAAACAGGTCGTCCTGAATTCGGCGCGCTTGTAGTAAGTAACGGTTGAAACTACGCTCGAATAAACTTTCAAAGTGGAATCTTTCGTCTTTTATTTTAAGAACGTGATATTGGCTTTTCGGTGAAATCTTCTTTTCCCGTTGCTTACCTCCACCTCCTACTATCCTGCCTCGCCTTTCGTATTCAGCTGTTCTCTGTCTTTCGTATTCGGTCTTATATATATCTCGTCTCTATCTTTCTACCTTTCTCTTCCTCTCCTACACTCAGGGAATATTTATTATTTTCGCTCCGTATCGCTGATACGCATCTTAAAGCGAGGTGGGCTTGTCGTGAAAAATCGAGGTCCATTCTATCACGACATCGATGACGGAAAGTGTTTCGTTCGACTCTTCCATAGCGCACACCTAGAGAAACCATTCTCTTTCTCTTTTTTTTTCTTTCTCTGTCTTTGTCACGCTCTCTTTTTTTCACGCTTCTAGCTCGGTGACGTTAAATCATATGAGAGGCAATAAATCCTACACGTTTCCTGGATAGCTGATTCGGCACAAAATATCAGCGAAGTACGAGCGAACAAGCACATCAAACTACCTCGCACATTTATATGTAAAAGCAGAAACCGGCTGACTATTTACATATTGTTGTGCGTTTGAATAAGCTTGTGTAATAATTTGTGCCAATATTTGCGCTTTACGAATTATGTAGAATATAGATAGATAATTAATAGATAACAATATATAATTTCTGCAAATCCCTCTTGTAAAACTCAATACGAGCAAATAACAGATAACTCCGCGATTCATATCACTCCTATCAATTTAAAATAAGATGGGTCGAAGAATTATTGAACAATTGAAAAAAACGAGAGCAATAACCATTGATGAAGGAAAAGTGTGAAAAAGTAGTGTGAGAGGATTGACAACAACCTAGGAAAAGGATAGAAAAGAAACGGGAGAGAAAGGAAAAAGAAGATAGCATAGATACGTGGCGGAATAAAAGCGAACGTAGTTACCAATAGCGGTTGGGATCCCTCATTTGATTCCGCCCTGCTGAAAAAATTGCATTTGTCGCCGGCAGCCTTTGGATTCGGAATAAGATACGGTTCCGGCAAAAGAGCGCCTTGGGGCTCCTTCCGCCGGATCAGATATTATGTTAAACGTTTTTAGTTATTCACTCGACGCTCTCTCCTCGGCACGGGATATCCCCTTATTCTTTCCTCCTCCTTTAGTATAATCGAGATCGAATCGAAGGTTCTCTCCGTATATCTTTCCCTTCTCCCGCCAACAGATTGGTCTTCGAGAAAGGAACGTGGGTAGATTATCTGCGCGGCGCGCAGTGAGAGACACCTCTCAAAAGAGCCGATAAAGGAGAAATAAAAAATCAGATAAAGATAATAATCTCAATGACGTATATATACGTGGTATAAAATAGTATGATCAATAATAAAAAAAAAATACAAAAGTGTTTCTCTTTCGCATACTGATTAAAAGATATCGACAGACAGTTATGTGATACAACGTAACCGTAAAAAAGATAAAGACAACATAAATGAAAATAGGACGTCTAGTATAGCAATTTATATATTTTTAAGCATGCACAAAAAATCTCCGATTTAAAACAGAATTACGTTTCTCTAATCCATTTTATTTCTTTCGCGAAAAGAATTTTCCGAGAAATCTTATGCCGTTATAATGTCATAATAACGTTATAAATGTCGCCTGAATATTTTCATCAGTCCTTAGATATATGCATATTAGATATATGTATTTCGGTGTCGTCCGGCAAAAAGTTGTGAAAGATGTGGAACAGGGTCGCGTGCAACGGGATACCTCCCTCAGCCAGCTGACTATTTTCGCGTCAGGCCTTCGTGGCAGTGTGCAACGTACATTTTAATAACGCGCCACGGAACGAGCGTCGACGTTTCACCGCGCCTGCGGGAGGACAACGCTCCAATTCGGCAGGGCACTGTTGACTGGAATATTTCAGACATAAGGACGTTTGAGCGAAGAATGAGGAAGTTTCGAGCTTAGCTTCCAATCGATATAGATGGAAGGACGAAGAAATAAAGGAAACGTCGCGAGGACAAAAAAGAAAGAAACGAAAAGAGGATGACAGTAAGAGAAAAAGGGATTTTAACAAGGATACGAGAAGATTATGGTAGCATAAGAGACACACAGAGAAAAGGTGAGAGACAGAGAGAGAGAGAGAGAGAGAGAGAGAGAGAGAGAGAGAGGAAAAAGGGATTTTAACAAGGATACGAGAAGATTATGGTAGCATAAGAGACACACAGAGAAAAGGTGAGAGAAAGAGAAAGAGAGAGAGAGAGAGAGAGAGAGAGAGAGAGAGAGAAGAGAGAAAAGGAAAGAGGAGGGAAATGAAAGTTACAAAGGAGCATAACCAATGGAAGAGCATAAGATATGCAAAGTTTGGAACTTAATTCATTTCTCAGGCGTCTCACGCGAAGAGCTTCGCGAACGTGCCCGAGAAGGCACAGATCTCATATTCGCGTAACAGAAGTAGCTTCTTTGCATCTACATACAGCCGCAAATTATTAACCATTTTCGCCGCGTCCACTAAAAGTCTTAATAAACAACTGCATCTGTGTCTCCTAATTTATGATATTCAAATTTTTATATATGCAAAAATTGTATATGTATCTCGATCACGAAAGTCATAATAAAATCTCTTAAAACTTCGCTTACTGCAAATCTTATTTGCAATGTATACTATAAATATATACATACATAATAATATAATGTATGTGTCTTTAATTAGAAGTTTTATCGGACGCGAGAAAGTTTAATTAGCTAGTACAATTATAAGTTTGTAATTAAATAATAGAGCGTTTCATTATCTATATTACGCTCATCATCTTATCATTACTTCGATAATTCATATTTAAATGTTAATTATACACGTATAAATTTATTCTCAAAATTTTATTTTACCGCCTTGGATCAAAAATGCAAACGGTGCCGACAACAATTTTAAATATAGAGGAAAATTGCTTAAATTCGGTTCCTAGATCGGACCACCACAACTATAAATTTATTTCAAATATATGAATGTGAAAAAAAAACGAATGTGTAAGAACATTTATATAAATTATAGCAAAGAATTATTCAATTTAAAAATAAGATGTCGGTTTTTACATTAAAAGTGCATTATTTATAAATATATCCAAGAAGTCGATATAATGATATTTGATTTCCAGCGATGACAACGAATCGAACAAAATGATGAAACGTTGAAAAATTGAAACGTCAATTACACACGTAAATCGAAGATTATCGAAATGCCATTTGTTGGAATTATTGGCGGAAAGATAGGTAAGGCCACTTGGCTGAGAATATCGATTTATCCGGAAGCTCATATTGAATGCAAATAAGCCACGCGTGTAGTTGTTTATTCGGCACTAGTGCTCGCTCATTCTGCCTCATCGAAGTATCGGCAACCTACAAATTCATTCCGGTGTCGTGGCTTGTTTGCTCAAATGCCCGTCGTAAATTATGATGAGGTGGCATGAAATCGTCTCGCGTGATTACACGTACGAAAGGATGCCGTGTAATATGATGTGACAATTCGCTTTATCCGGTTATCTTATGATGTTATGCCTAATGTGTGTGTCTTAAAGAAAATCCTCTCTCTCTTGCACTGATTTTACTCAGTCGTACACATCTCAAAACACACTCCGCATATCGCAGATTATTTATATCGTTGTTATTTTCCTTCTTGTATTTTTATCGCAATATTCAAAATAAATGCAATGTCGAATGTAAATTACGTAACGCGCGATACCAAACTAATGACATCATAAATATGCGTCACATCGCATCATCTACAATTCGCAACGCGTTTAAATGCAGTGATTACAATATTCGAATGATACTGCAGTGGATTAGGATCGCATCGATTAGACAAAATAGGTCTACCGTGAAAATGCAATATATGAGATAGATCGATAATAGAGGTCATATTATGTGCGACTATAACTGTTGAACATATAGGGTACATCGGAAATCGTAATACAAACAAAATGCAGGCGATTCCTCATGCAAACGCAAGTTGAAAATGTATTATAAAATGAAATTTTTTCATATAAGCCATTCTCGTTGATAGTCAAGTGTACGTGTATTGAATAGATCTTCAAAGTCAATTCTCTCGAAAACGAAGCTACGTATGAAAAAATTTCATTCTACATTTTCGACTTATATTTGCATGAAGAATTACTTTCATTTCGCTTGTATTACAATTTTTTATATACTCTATATATCAGGGAAAGCTAACGAATCTCCATAAATAAATTAAATATTACAAACCTATTTTTTTATATAAATCTTTTATACATGTATGTATGCATATGTATGTATGTTAGAGTAGGAAAATATGTTCCTCTAATCTTTTTATAACTATTTTATCGTTCATCGATACTTACACGAATAAATCAACATTACATTTCCAGTAACGCGATATTTATAACAGTCTGAAGTAAGAAAGTAAGATAAATCGAAGATAGAAAGCAAATAGATTATTTACGCAATCTGAGAAGGAACGGAAAAGAGAAAATATGAAATATTCCACGAATCGAGTCTAAGTTTTCAACTGTTCGGATAGGGTAAGCAACGTCGCTATAAGTATAAGACTAAGAATATTATCATATAGATAATGCTTTCTCACGTATCGTACTCGTGATCTATATTTGATGACTCGATTTAGATATTCGAGTACCCGCTTGCGCGCTCAAAAGCCCCGGGCGTAACTATACTGTTCTACTCTACCTGGATCGCTAAGTAGTCCGATCCCCCTTTGCCCCTATACAGGATGTCCCGCAATAGGATATCTATAGCTCAGAAATGCGTTCTTGTAAGCAGTTCGTCGAGTAGAGAAGTACTGATAAACATATGGTTCTAATGCGAGAAACCCTTGCGTTATCGCGTGACATTTACTGTTATCGTCAAGCATTACGCTTTTGTATTTTTTTTATCCTATTACGCGCGTGTTGGGTTCGCACCGCATATTACTGTCATGAAAGAGAAATGCGATACCCGCGTTTATTAATCGTTCGAGAAACACAAGATCCGATGAGTCGTTTCTCGCATATTATTGTGCTACAACGATAATTAATTCTCTCAAGATTATCGAACGCCTGCCTCTTGTTATCAGAGATGATTAACGTAATACGTGTCTCACGACTAAGCCGTAATCGGTCGAAATCCTCTTCTTATCAGCGCCATCGACGCTATAATTTTCGTTTAAGGACAACCTCTCGCCGCGCGAACATCGTAAATTATTTATTAAAGGATACATTTACTATACGGCGATTACGGCTTACGTAGATTCTAATTACGAAGCAATCTCTCTCGTGGTATAAGCGGCAGACGTTTGACGTTCTCTCACACACTTTCGTTGATGAAAAAAAGTTATTATACTCAAAGCCGTAAATTCTAATTTTTATTTTTATGTCTCACCTATTCTCTCCCTCTCTCTCTCTCTCTCTCTCTCTCTCTCTCTCTCTCTCTCTCTCTCTGCACGCAAACCCCGAGATTGCACGTTAAAAAAATCTATGCGATCCATCCGGTCTCGCGACAATGTCGCTGCGGTTTTCTATCCGCACTCGGTCACCCGTAGTTTTATAAACTCTGCTCGTCTCCCTCGTTTTTTTTTTTTTTTATTTTTTGTTCCGACCACGTCGGGGAGGTGCTTCTGAATACCGCACAACACTCGAAACAATTTAACTGACAATTAGAAGCTCGTTTCACGTTATCAATCCTGTGCAGTTACATATGTTTTCTGTCTCCGCCTCTTTGATCATGTGCCCTATCTTCGTTATCTGTTATTATCATTCTCGACATCGAATAATTTTACATCTAAAGAGCGTTTCGCGTGTTTGTGACGATTGATAATCACGTTTGTGATATAACGACTTACATAGTGAAATAAATACGCAAGCAAATAATATCCAAACAGTATGTGTATGAAATCATTCTAAAAATATTAGTGGTAATTTGTAAAAATTCTACAATTAATAAGCTGCGATTTACAAGATGTAAATTTCAGCAATTTTAACAAAATTCCAATAATTTATACAATCTAACGTAAAATGTTTGTAATAATTTAACAAAGTTCTTATAATTTATGCAATCTAATGTGAAATATTTGTAATAAATGGATGTTTACGATTTGACAAACTTATTTCTTACTGATATAAATTCGAGACGAATTTAATAGCTCTAATTACTCACATTCAGAAAATTAGAATTCCGCATTATTTACTCTCGCGACGAAATTATACATACGCGTATAATTACTTCTTCGTACTTTGGTGGAATGGTATTTGACGTGCGCATACATACAGATACGCATTGTACAAAGTCTGCGAAAGAAGTTCCACGAAGAATAGAATTCTCTAGCCTCGTTGGTAAAAGACGACGGCCCCCCTTCCCTCCCCCGGGCAATATTATTCCGAAAATATTCCGGGAGATCAAAGCCACGATGAAAGGCATTTCTGTTGCTCGAACGGTTTCGTTAACAAGATAGGAAGGATATAGTCAGACGCGACAGACAGAAAATATAATATATATTGGTATATATATTTCCGCATGAGACGATGCCTAAACGCTTGTTCTACCTTTCTCCATTCGAATGTACAAATGTACTTCTTATTCTGACAGCGGAAAAGGCGTCTAACGATGTGATTAAAAGCGTTATTTCACGGAAAAAAATCACTATCGCGCGATATTCCTTTTATTGTATTTGAGAGATAGTTAAAATTAATATTAATTTCCGAAAAAAGGAGGAAATAGGTCGTTATGCTATTAGTTTTTTCAACATATCGTTTCTTTTTCAAGCCTATCAATCGTTGATTCAGCTCTTGCTAATTCTCAAAGAAAACCTTCATCGGAGATCTCTCGTGTGTAAATCGCTCGGTTCGTTTCACAGTTACACGTTCGTGAAGCCGTTTGAATTCAAATGCAAAACCTCATCCTCGATCGGAGGAGTAATGTCTCGGTTAAGGCCGTCTTTGCCTGCAAGACGGAATATGAATGAATTCGCTATGAGGTGCACGCCAAATGAACTGGCCGCCTTTGCATGTAATCGCGATCAATGGTGCCGTCATTGTAGAGCCAATAACCAACTCACGGCAGTGAGATAAAGTCCCATGTAGAATTGCGCGAATAATTCTCCGATTTTACACAAAGCTCATCTATGTGACTTTCGACGTGAATTTATAGACGTGTTTTCGAATATAATAAATATTTTTACGAAGAAATTTATCAATAAAAATATATTTTAGTCAATTGAATCAGCAAAATTATGAAATTGTAAAATTTAAAACAAAACAGATGACGAAACAAAACATTCGGTCAGCAAAATATTACAATATGAGTAGTAATCGCGTGATTCTATGCGGTCGCGTCCGTTCGCGATACAACGCCGTCTGCGTTACGAGTCGCGCTTTTATCATTGCACCCTGGTTTCAGGGGTAATGAACCGTTAATGAGAAATGCTTGGCGCTCCGGGAATTTTTTCGACGTTCATTTTCGCATTCTGATGTTGCGTGCCTGTTCATCCGACACTGCGTTTTAGCTGCAAATTAACGATAATGGCATTATATAACATTGTTTTGAATCAGATAAACATTATTACGTGTCAATCTATCAGTCGTACAAATGTATAGGCATATGTATACATAGTTGTGTCTCGCATAAAGGTTTAAAATTTACTATGACATAAATTGGTCCACCATTTGCTCTAAATTCAAACTAAAAATAATTTAAATTACTCAACTTTTAAAATAAAAAAATATACAGTCTCTAATATATATTCAGATATTTATATTCTTAAAAGATTTACAACTTTTCTGCGCGCTGTTATGCGATTTATCTGTACCAAGCGAACTATCTACCTTATGCGGTATCAAAGAAAACGTTCCCTAAGCATGCCGTGGTAGGATCAAATATCGAGAGCAAGCCTCGGTACGAGCCCCAAGCCAGTCATTCGAAAGTAACTTAAGATCTTGACGCGATCTCCGCGCACCGTGCCTTCGTCGGCTTTCCCCCTGGGCCGCGGCACACAGAGCTAACTCGCATTCGATTTTCAACTTTCCATCTGAAAAACCGGATCTAGCGCGCGGCGGCGGCGGCGGCGGCTGCTTTTTCCCCGTCCAATGCTCCGCGCGAACCACCTCGGCCATCTCGGGCTCTCCTTTGACACTTTCCTTTTTTTTTTGTCCGATTGGAATCCTCCTCCGCAATCTAATCTCGGCGGGCACCGACTTTTCCGCTTCTGTCTCGCCGGCGCGGAAGAAAGCGCGGAAACGCGCTCTCCTTTCTTTCTTTTTTTTTTTGTTGTTTCTATTCTCGCTTTTTTTCATCTGTGAAATGTTTCCGTGTTTTTGTTCCGCGAACATTCTCTCCCGCGCTACGGAACTGCCACGGCAACACAAAACGGGACTTGTTATGAATTTACTTAAGCGAACGAATACAAAAGGGCACTCGATCGCAGCGGAAAAAAACGCGTTATGTTATGAAAAAGGAAGCGTCAATAATTGTGATGTACACACATATGCACATTTTTGTATATTCGTACATTTCAGTTTCACTGTGATTAATTATGGTATATTCTCCCATCCTCCACCACTTTTTCGTTCTACAAATGTCGTTTCACGTACATTGTGGAATCTCGTTATGAATTATAAAAGCTTTGTTCATAACTTTGCGCGCTTCCCTTTTTCTCCGGCTACTCACGCTAATAATAAACGGATCTCGAAGTCGATCGTCCGATATGCCTTCGCGTATTTCGCAACCTTTGATATACGCCGTTCTTTGAAGTATTTGGACTTGAGCGGTATAAATATTTGATGATATCGTAAACGAGATCGTAAGCGAAATCGATGATAAAAACGTATATTGGCATTTTCTATGAACTGCTAATTGAATCCATCCTTTGATATGTCCGCGAGTTCTTTTCCGCTTTAATGCCATCAATAAAGCCCACCAGATCATCCTGCATAACCGCCACATTAATAAAGCGAGCTTAAAAGTTACAGCATCGCGCGCCGAAACCATTTTAAACACCGGTTACTACAAGGACAGCCGAGCTATATTGCGTTTGACGTTCTTGAACATCGTTCTTCATCGTGCAAAAGACTTTCGATAATGACGCAGGAATACCGGACGGACCTATCACAAAAGGCGGAAGTTCAACGCAGCACAATACAAGACTGGCAACAAAGCGCTATGCGCGAGGCAGTGTTTATTAATTTTGCGCCGCTACTTCCCACGGTAAAATGATGTTATACGATGATGCTTATATCTCAACGTCGCACAACTATACTAACAATGTGATTTTATCAACCTGGTGAGTTAATGCAGGCTAACAGTATTTTAGGAAAATATACATGTATCAGCGGTTCTATATAATATTTTAATTATAATTATGTAAATATAAAACATACGTAATTTTATTTTTTAAATAAAATTTTATAATGAGTCTACATAAGAGTTGCTTAGTTTATATATAAATTGTAGAGGTAGAAAAAGGCAACTATAATTACGATTCGCACGTAAGCTTTACGAAGTCTTGCCGATCGTTACATCATGTTCTTTGAAAAGACAAGAAAAGGATTCGTTAACTCGAGCGATTCCCAATAAAGACATTTTCACAGTTCGATCATTTTCCATTTTGCGTTACATATTAAACGCAAGTAAATTAATTATGCCGCTAGCTTTCCATTAGGATGATTCTCCGGCGGCACTGGCCGAATGTGTCGGAGAATTACTTCGATTTATCAAGGGATTTCAAGAAAAATTAAAGACGAAATTGCGTGGTGCGATGGGAGCCCGCTTGTAACGAGACCCTGTCTCGAGTACGATTCCCCTTTGACGATCAAAGGAGTTCTTCGTGAGCAACGAGCTCAACATCCGACCGACTTTTTCGTTTCGATTCTCCCAGGGACCGCCTTTGTTCAATGCCCATTCTAACGATATCTTAAGACGAGATAAATCGAAAAAGTCTCTCTTCTACTGCGATCCTATTTATACAATAGCTATATAACTGTGTGATTCGTGTAATTAAAAAATTCTTGCGAACCAAAATCTAAATTAAAAAATTGATAAAATTATTTTCAATAATCCTACGTTTCATATAAGAATACGATATTACACATTGTTCGAGCTAATTAGTAATTAAACAAATATCGCATTAATAAAATGTCATTATGTCGTATCTCATTTTGTATTTCTTTTGAATAAAATATAAAAAATGAATATGAAAAAGTACATTTGCATCTTTCTTTCTCACATAAAGCTCCAAGTGCAATCACTTAAATTGAATCTATCTAATACCTATCGCGCGACGAGAATGCGAATATAAAAGGCCTATTTCCACCCTAATTTTTCCGCTCCATCGATAAAGGCCGCTAAGAACCATCCTCAATTGTGAACCACGCCATCGTAAACAGCTTCGAGAATATTTAATCCTACGATCGATCGTCGGAAGAAAACTTCGCAAAAAAAAAAAAAACGCCTTCCTGCCGTTTAAAAACTCTGAGTGCGAGGAATATCGCGTAAAATCTCAAAGGGAACGACCACTTTAGGATTTCACTCGACACGAGGGAGAGAAAACCACTAAGTGCCCATTAATTTGAAATACAAATTAAAGCGACGTGAAAGTTCGCCGCGGATTAATTTCTTGATTAAGTATTCATAACAAATTGTCGGAAGCCTCTAGTTTACAAAGAGAGTAGTTGGATAAGCATATAATAATTAGAAAATAATTAAGAAACCACTAAAAGTCTTCCAAATAAAAAAGAAACTTTAGTTATTCCCATGCATTACTTACTTTATTAATTTTCCCTAAATCTCAAAGATCGCTTTCCTACACAATGCTTTTAGTAAAAAATGCGTAAAACCTTTCAATAAAAATCCAAACGTTCGAGCAAAAGAAAAAGCGGAACGAGCGACGCGGGAGAACTCGCGAAATGTTTTTCGATTTTACTTAAATTCCCGTCAGATCGCCGGATTTATCCGCGACAGTAAAAGATGCACGGGCCCGTTGGGAGCCGGATACAACACACGGTAGCTCTTTGCAGACGCATCATCCGAGAGTGTACGCATCGCCGCTTGTGAGCTCTTCCGGTCCCATTTACCGTCAATATACGATTTCGCCCCAATATTGGCCATAAATGAGCAACGCCATATCACGGGAGAGGGGGATCGTTTTCGATTCGCGAACAGCCGCATAAATCATTCGGCGGCCTGAGAAATTCTCTCGCGCAGCTTTACCTCCAAAAGCAGCTCTTTCGATAAGAAGATATAAATTAATCCGAGTCGCTAATTCAAACTCGAGACTTCCACGGCTTAACTTCGCACTCCATGCCGGTACCGTATCCTCTTATCATTTATCGATAAAGCGCCCCTTCTCACCTCGCCCTTCTTTCGCGTCCTTTTCCTCCCCTCATTCGGAAAGGGAGCGCGTCATCGCGCGGGTGACGCGCTCAACGCCAACTGCGGCAAAACAATTCGTGACATCGATTGCACCGCTAACTGGAACAACAAGCGTCCACTGTTCCTTGAATCCTTCAATCAATTGTGCCATTAACCCGTAAATGGAAGCTGCCGCGCTCTAGGAAACCATATCTACAATACGACTAGTACAAACGAGTGGAACTAGGTCATATTTACCCGGGTCAAGTCGGACATATTTACCTTGTACGCGAGAGCGCGAATGTAATTTCTCGGCGACTACTCGGGCGATAAATATCTCGAAGAAATATGCGGCGGCGCAGCTTGTGAGAATACATTTTTATGTGCGTGCATAAAACAGAGCGGCGAGGCCGGCGGTCGACGGCGACTTAACTGGCGGCTAGAAATATTCCGCGGCGGACTTAAAAGCCCGTTTAAAACGCCAGGCGGAAAACGGCAAGGAAATACATTGCGCCCGTTAGAATTCCTTTCTTACCCGCGGGACCACTCGACGTGATGTTTACTCGTGCGTGCAGTTCGGTGCTCCTTCGAAAAGGAATGAATTAAAGAGAGGGTGAGTCCCTCGGTCCCTTATCGCCTCTTTCGAGCGTTTCCCGCCCGCGTCCACGCTCCGTTGTTCCCGCGCAAAATCTAAACCGATTCGAAGGATCACCAGACCTAACTCTCCAATTTATTCGCCCGGCCCATGAAAAATGCAGCGCGTCAGCGTGGAATAAATTTCGTTAAATTTACGACGTCGCATCTGCAGATTAAATTCGCGGGGGTCCCGACTTCCTTTCCTCCACAGCCGCCGCTGTCTCAAAACCATTATTTAGGTCACACTTGCAATCGGTAGGAAACTACGGAAAACCGATGATAAATCCGCACTGTGACACGGTCCAATGAATGAAGTATTGCGTTGTGTAAAAGGTCTTTCCGCCGATTTTGGAGATTCGCAGAAAACATCTCGATCAATTCTTCGCTCGGACACCAGGAAATTCTAGTAGAATGGCAAGCTACTTATATAGAAAAGAATGATATAATGTTCCTAAACTCTAAGAGACAATATCGTATAAAGTTATCGTTTTGCACATACATTTACAAAATCCGAAAAGACAGTCTAAATATTAAATATTTGAAAAAAATGGAGATAAAAAATTATCAGATATTATATATATATATACGAGCATGGTCAAACGAGGAAAGCTCGGCAAACGATTCTCTCTATATTTGCAGAAGCACGGCCACCCTTTTAAACTAAGTACGTTAGTCATCGCGATATGCGCGCAAGTAAATCCGACGACCAGAAGATCGCGCGTTGGCTACGTCGGAAAATTAGATTCGCCACTCACCAAATTGAAAGTCACAGTGGCGGCAGTGGCGGGTTTGTACCTGTATCGCTTTAATTTCGCGGTAGCTAGGAAAGATCGAGTCTCGTAAATCTCGGGGCCGCGAGCCGCGCGATACGAGAGCTCGCAGCAGCCAACACATTGTTTTACAGGACGTGAAAGTACGCGGCGGCGACGCGCGGTCGCTACGATGAGTGGCGGAAAACGCGAGAGTGCACCGAGTGGATTATGGAGCACGCGTATTCGTTATATGTAATCTCATAATATTTCTGTTGACGTTTGCAGTTACACACGCCGGTGGCGTGTACCAACTCCGAACAGTCGCGCTCTGCAACCCCCCTTGGAAACGCAACGATGATTTGTAGAGCGTGTCACCTGGTGCGCGCCGATCGCGTCGATGCGCGATTACTCATGTCGGCTTACGGAGGGGCAAAAAAAAAAAAAAGAATCGATTCAACTTTTTCACTCGAGATATAAAGTCCAATCTCAGTCAAATAAATTAAAATTTCTCGATCGCGGACGCGAAAAGCTCAGCGATTTAACCCATTTTCTTAAAAGCTTGAAAAAATAAACTTGTTAAAAAAAAAGTTCAATTTTCACGTGATTCTTCGATTTCAAGTAGAAATAGAAATTTTAAGTTTCACTTTAATTAAACAAATTGTTATTTCGTAAGTTACGTCGATAGCCGATTGAATGCGTGGCAAGGACCCGATGACGAAGGAAAATTCAGAAATAAAATATAAAGATAACTTACTAATAGTTACTGTTTACTCATCGCTCGAGCGTTATTAAAGAATACTGCGCGATAAACTTTCGAATCCGCGAGACAAGTCGAATCGCGCGAGCAGGTCGAGTGGATTTCTATTCAATATTTTTGCAAAAGCTCGAAGAGAGAGAATGGAGCCGTTTCCCATCGTCCGAGAATCCCTTCGATTAATCTTTTATTGCATACCAGCGCGGCGCCCGCGACGCACAATACAGAATGGCGCAAGAACCGATAATACTCCCGACTCCATTAATGGATCGTCATATCGGTCGTTTTTTTTTTTCTTTTTGACGCCACCGAAAATTATGTACAAACCAACATTCGATATTGCAACGACAATACAGATTAATAATAGTACATCAAAGTGCGGCTCGTACGCGCGAGATTTTCGAACCGTGCTGTCAATTCTCACGCCAATGACACAATGTGCGTAGCGAATGAATAACAATGTACGCAGGACGAGAGATCCCGACATTTCTTTAATGTCCCCGGCTGGAGTTTTGTTAGATCAAACTGTATTACGAGCGAGCTTTCGATGAAACTTTTATTTCAGGACTCCCGATATCAACGGTAGCTCGCGCGGCCTTTCATTCATTCTTTCTCGCCTTTCTTTATGCAACAGCTTCGTGAGATTTGCTCGTTTTGCATGCATTTTGTTGATTTCACGTTATATGTCGGAGACGCGGCCGCGACGAGACGGTGTCGTCTTGCTGTGACATTTTAATACGTACGTACACGATGACTTTCTTTGCCGATTCTTTCCCGGGATGCTGAACTTTCTCATTATGAGGATATTCGCGCTTCAGAGAAAAAAAAAAGTGATGACAACGTCCGAGATTGTACCGCATCGCCTTCTTGATTACACTGTCTCATCTTTTGGGATCTCCTGGCATATCGTCGACAGAAATTTGCAGAAAATATATTCGCTTCACCTCCGTGCATTTTTGACGTTTTGACAGATTAATAGAAATATATGTTCTTTTTCGATAAGATGTGAGACAATCTCTAGAATTAGCGCAGTAAAATTAACGAAGTAAACGGGTAGAATTGATAAAAATCATAATGTGATTTCGTTTCAGATATTAAATAAAATCTCGAAATTTTTCACGTTCCTCGGATACTCTCACACTAATAAGATTGTGTTACTGAAATCGCAATGTTCTATTGAGAAATACATGATATCACATCGCACGATAAACGAGTAAACTCAAGATAATTGTGAAATGTATATACGCGAATTAGCATATATCTGATAATTGGCACGAGAATGATTATAACAGATTGGCAAATGAATTTTACAGGCGCGCATTTCCATCTTGAATGTAAATAGAATCGTCGTGTAATACCGATGTAAATCGTCGTCATCGTCGTCAGTGTCGCGGATAACGGTTCGAGCGCGGGAACGAGAGTTTCACTTCGACGGTGGAAAGACGAAGCATCTGTAGGGGCTGGAGGTGGGAAAGGGTAAAAGGGAGTCAGGAATTACGGCCAAATCTAGCCGGCTTTTCCACTTCCTCCATCGTTGGCCTCTTTTCTGCTTCCGACCCCCGAGAATGGCGAGTCTTTCGGTAATATAACATTAACCCGCTATCGAAGTCCTGTGACCCGAATCGTTCGGACCTTTTTCGAAATCGTCTCGTTTCCGTTAAATATTCCTTTTCCCGAATGAAGTTCTCGCGGGGGATGAATAGGGCTTAAGTACCATCTCCACCCTCTATCGACTTGACACTACTTCCGAATTGAAAGTCTGCATTTTTCTACCCGTAACGTCTCGAGGGACGTTATCTTGCTTTCCGAAAGCGAACCAGCGATTCATTTACCGACAATGGGAAGATCCAGCATGGTTCCACTTAAATTTTACTGTAAAATTTTGCTTCCGTCATAACTTTGGATATATTTAAAGTGGAAACAGATGGTTAGTACGAAAAGTTTGTTATGCGCGTAAGTAAATATGTTAAAAAAAGAATAGTTAAAAAATGTTTTTAAATTTTAAGAGAGCTATCTAGATTCCGAGAAAGAGTTCTTAAGTAAAACTTCTGTCTAATAAAAAAGTAAAAGTCAGTGTACTTTGTATTTATTTTATCAATTGGATGGTAAATAAGCGGATATAAATTCTGTAAAAAATTTATTTTCTTCTGTTTTTTTTAGATTTCTTATAAATTGCAAAGCAGGCAGATGTTAGAATTTAAAAATTCGTTTTATTTTATGTTTTCTCAAGCTATAACTGTGTCTAACTTTAGCATGAAACTAATAACGTTATATTCTGTTTCAGACTCTTTTTTCACCACAGTCATATATTAACGTTTAAAATAAATTTTAATTAATCAATTCAATCATTCAATCATGATTATTCAATTCAATTCATTCAAATTATTTCTCTATCTTTGATTAAATTGATAGCTCTGAATAGCTATGAAAATTTAATATAGGATTAATGATTTTATTCAGTATGTCTCCCTAAACGCTGACTATTACTACTGTCACTATAATAAATCAGTTCTTAAGTTCACATATCTTCGAGTGTTTTTGAAGCAAATAAAAAATAGTTTATACACATAATGCACATCTAATCAATGACATATATATCCTTACATTACTAACAATTTATTAACATCTTGCTAATCATGACACAAACATAATAGATGTGCATAAAAAATCTCATTGTCAGATAAGAAGTAAATAAGCGCTGCTTACGCCTAATATGCATGAATTTGTGAATCGATTCGATATTAAAACGAAGAAGTAAAGAAAGAATCGCGTCTTCTCCCCTTTCCTTAGGGTTAAGCTTTCTGACACGCGCGCACAAAAATACGATTAGCAGGGAATATATCGAACCAGTCGGCGACGCAACTCACTCGAAGTCGCTGCGTCGCTGCTGAGTAAAGCCGCTTTACGATTTCGTCCCACTGTGAAGCTATCGGTCGTAGGATTTCGAAGGGCATCGACGAGCAGAGCGGAAACTTTTTCATCCACTCCGCAAGGTAAGATACGATAGGAGGGAAAGATAAGGAAAGTGACAGCGGGAGATACAAGAGAGAGAAAGAGAGAGACAGAGAGAGAGAGAGAGAGAGAGGGCGATGAAACGCGAATAGGCACGAAGCACGCGGGTAGAACGGCGGATTACGTAAATTACGGGAAGCTCGGAGGAAGAAACCAACTTTGTTCCGTAGTACGTCGATTGCGCTGCTACGTCGAGTGCGCAGAAAGCAAGGCCGCGTACTTCTTCCTCGGAGAAGGAAGAAGAGAAGGCGAGGGAGAAGCGAAGGATAGAGCTAAAGTTGGCGGCGCTAAAGGAAGGGAGACGAGTCTATCCGCGTGTCACCGCGATCGATTTAATGAGAAAAATGTTAGGAGCCGCCCAGAAATCGACTCTCTCGGGAGAGAAAAGCTTATACCCCGACAGTCCCCTCTCTCTCTCTCTTCCTCTGTTTCGTCTCCACGAAGGTTTTCCCTCCGTCGTCCTCATTCGCGGTCGTTGTCGTCTTCGTCGTCTTTCTTTCCCATCTCCACCGCCTCTTATAGTCTTTTTGCACTCCGCCGTCACTGCCATTCTACGGTATTCCGATATCGGTATCGCGTGCTGCTCCGCGAGCTCACTTTCAGCGAGTTTCGATCCATTAAACCTCGCGGGAGGTCATCCGGCGATCTCTCGAAAGCTCGTGAAAAGCTGGACGTACCGAGTCAAGGAAAGGAGTACCCTTCTTCTCGTCGAGCTTTCCCAAGACTTTCCTACCATTTCCACGCTGTCTCGCAGTCTTCTTTACTCAAGCTAGTGCGAGCTCGTATCAAAACCATAGATTCTATCCTTGAACAACAAAAGATACGTTGCAATCGCGGTATTTTCAAGATGCGAAACGTCGTCTTGATGTATTCTTGAGATATATCTTGAGGACTCTGACAAATATTCCTTCATCCGCTTACAAATCTATCTCTACGTATTTATTTTGTGTTTAAAAATCGGAAGATAAATGAACAACTAGTTAAGAGTCAGTAAGATTGGATTGGATTATCTGTATCGAAGAAAAAATATCGAAAACTATAAACGGATATTCATTATCATTCGATAATGGAACGTTGTGTGAAATTAAGCCATCTTTTGGACGCGTATTTCTTCGCCTCCAATTCCGTCTTATCTTTTAATAATCATTATGAGCGACGCACGATGCGTACGTACATGATAAACGTACATATATTCGGCGATGCGAGTAATCGGATCGTCGGAGAAGGCGAATCGAGGACAATTAAGGATTTCGAAGCGAGGAATTATTAGAAGTCGCTGTAATCGAAACTGAAACGACTTCTTTATCTCTCTCTCTCTCTCTCTCTTTCTCTCTCTCTCTTTCTTCAGGGCAATTTCACACCCGGGCGCACATCCTGATTTCATTGAATTATTCGGTGCGTGAATCGCGGAGATAGTTCGTGACAACCTTCTCTCCGCGGCTCTTTGCCTTCTACGCCAGACACACACGTTGGATCCTGCACGCTAAAGGGCTTTCCCGGCGACGGTTCTCAATGCTGGCCATCCGTAATCATTCAAAAGATCGGGTGATATTTATGAAAAATCGCACGTATAAAAGATGATATGTTGAGGAGACGATGCGATAAATTTCTAAATGAGACGTTTAAACTTTTCTTCTCAACTAATACAAACATAACCGAGATAAATGAAGGGAAGGAGATATGACACGAGCGAGGAAAGATTGAGAAGCACTGCCGTAGTGCACGTAACACACGCAGTAGCCGCACATGCACACAGGGCGCACACAGAAACGGTCCGTCGGATTCTCCAAATCTGTTTTTCTGCTTTTCTCCTCTTCGTCTTTTCGTCCCTCTTCCGCCCTTCTCTCATCCGCGGGTCTTCCTTCCTGCGCCACGGCACAGTTCCTCCTTTATACGATCTTACGAAAACTTCCGCACCACCGCCTCTACCGTCCTCTTTCTATCTTACAGCACACAGCTTTTCTTCCTTCCCTTTCTTTGCCTACTACGTTGTGACGTTTAACGGTTCCTCGCGTTGCACGGTACGCGCGCTAGAAACGCACGAACGCCACGACATTTTTGGCCAACGATAAAAGAGGTGACTCGATAGCGAGGTTTTCCGCGAAACATCAGGTAGTCGAATATAGCGACGCGTAACATCCTTATTTCTCTTCCGCCTGTTTATCATAGCGATATCAACGTTAAAATATTCCGTACGCAATTCGATCAGTGATAAATGACGAGAAAACAGAGAAAATATGTGGCAAAGTTAGCGAAACACTAGAAAATGGTTGAAAAAGAGTAAAGTTACGAGGAAAGATGGATGAGAGCGAAAACGAGAAAAGAAGTATCCAAGGTCTTTTCGACGAGCTCGTTATTGATTCTCGGCCCCTCCCGTGGCGCGATAAATATCGAACAACACGCGAACAAGGACGGTGTCCAATGAACTCGCAAAGATTTTATTGATTGCATAAACTTGAATGGCAAAGTATCTTCGTTTTTTTAACGAACAACGGTTGGGAATTCCTTTCTCATTCTCATTAAAACACGAGAAATCGTCAAGAAGTACAATAGTTGCTCGCGCGATCGGATGCCGTTTCCTCGGCAAAAGCCACCGACTCGTGAATCTATCCCTCGAGATCGATGTACAGCCGAGTATTTCCCTCTTTTACGATTCCGACAGGATTTCCAAATTGGCGAATGAAGGAAATGGATCCCAGGTGAATGGCAACAAAACTAGACGCAGGGAAAGCGCCGGCACGTCTCGAAGACGTATATACATTGCAACGAGGTTCCACCTCCGAGCCGAAACGTTATTCCTCGTCGAATCATTGGTGCGCCGAGATGCAAACGAACGCGAATGTATAAAGCCGGAAACTGCACTATAGCGCGTGACGGGGCTACTTAAACGCGAGATAAAAAGCGAACCAACGCGAAACGTGGTGATGTAAAGGCGATACGTTGAGTCGCGGACGTGCGTTACGCAGACACGCGAGAGTGAATCACTACCTCGGGCCTCGTATAAGTTTTACCGGATGGTTTACCGGAAAGAAAATTTTACGACGCGTAAACATAAACTGTCTCCCATTTTCGCGTGCGTTCTGAAGCGTTTCGGCCGCGCCGAAATCGCGCTGGAATTCGTTTCGCCGCCCAACGTCACCGTCGTCCCGCTCGTAAATTTTCGCGGCAGTGGCGACGATAGCGGCGGGGATAATGGTGTTTCAAAAATTCGCAAAAACCTTTTTTTCAAGCTTATCCCTTTACGCGAGGGAACTCGCTAATATTCGCGGCGAAACTCTCTTACCGGACCTACCGCTACCACTGGGTTCCACCGCCGTAACCGCAGGAAATACGAGCTTGGCGTTATCTACCTCTGGCATAATTTCTATGCCAAATCTCCGGTGCGTCCGCTATGCTATATGTAACGCGTAATTATGTAAACCGTAGAGTCTATCCATCGTATAGCGTCACGTCATATGTTAACTTTGTAAAGTCGCATAAGACAATGCAATTTTCGGTGAGAAAAACTCAAACTCTAGTAATTTTATCGGTTATCCTTATTTTATCCTGTCATATAAAACTTCAAAGTAGACTACAAAACAATTTCTCGCTCTCTTTCCTTTTCTTCTCTCTGTTTTCTTTCTCTTGTCCTCTTTTCTTCCCTTCCGATCGAAGTTTCGTAGTCAGTAAAATATTTCGTAATGATTTTATTTACGACCGCGATATTTATAAGGCAATCTCCTGCAAACTTTTAATTCCCAACCGCTACTTCTAACGTTTTGATTCCCTCGTCGCAGCTGTCCTCAAAGATTCCGCGAGTAGTCGCCGCAGTACTCCTTTGCCATTTCAATTTCTCTTTGGGATTATTATTAGTTCGGTCCATGAGTTTGGCAAAAATTCTAACGATAATGTTTAGAAGTTTTCCCAAAAGTACGAATATCTACGTAGCGTTTTAACTTTGCGGAAACCAATTCCTTCCGACGTACGAAACGGAAACTTTTATCTTTAGCCGGGCGTCCATTTTTGAAAATAAATGCAAATATATTTATAATCATAATTCTTATGACGAAGGCGATGAAGCGATGTGCTATGACATTTCGCAAATGTTCGCGAATATCTTGTCCTATCTACCTCTTCTTCGCGGATACGAAATATCTCGAATTTCCGCGAGGCATTAAACATTAATAATGCGAGCTTGATTTCGGATGCGCATTAAATTGGTTCAATCGCACGTAATACAAGGTAAGGATTCGCACCTGGAGCTCGTATCATAGTTACCGATGCGGCACCCCCGACCCGCGTAACCCAGAGTGACGTGTTCCGAGGTGAGAGAGACTCCACTAGGTACGAATGCAAATTTCAAATCAGACGCTATTATGCATATCAGGTAGCCGCGGCGCTCGTGACTCTCCTCTCATAAGTTCTTTGGTTACCGGCGACCTCATCCTTACCTTCTTTCAACGCCCGTTCCATCCTGGCCCTCTCCCATCGCTCGTCCTCTGCAGGGAAGAACGACACTGCGGAAACTTTGCCTCCTTCCAAATTTGTAATCCGACTCTAACTTTGATAAGGAATTTACATTTGTAAAAAGCCATTCGGGATTGAATTCCCACGAGTCTAGTAGCGTCTTGTAGCTGGAATCCGGGAACGGAAGAAATATTGAGAGGAGGAATCGCGGAAAAAATAAATCCTCTTCAGACCCAAGAAAATAAGTCTTGAAAAGAAAAGAAAGAAAAGAAAAAGTCGCGCATGCGCAATCGAACCGTACGATAATATACGATAACGATAATATAAGATTTGATAATGAGTAATTCGTATCGCAACAGCTGGAAAATCGAGCGTGCGAAAGAGATGGTCATGATGAGGAGGAATACGGAGAAAACGACGATTTGCTTAATCTATCGAGCTTAGCTTTTTCCCTTTCATGCGATTGTATGAGAGAATGGCTTTGACAAATTGCTGAGGTATTTTGTGTGAGTGTCCCTGAGAGAACAGAGAGCGATTAATGTCAATGCCTACCAAGCGTTATCATAATTCGAGCTGTAATTCGTCATATGATATTTCCTCCGTTAAATTGCGGAAAAAGAACCAAAGCAAACAAACAAATATTTCATTAAAGCACTTGATTAATAATGCAACGTTAATAAATACACTGTGTGCAACGTAGCAACGAGAATATTGATCGCGTACTAATAATAATAAATGGAACAATCGCGAGAATTTTGAGATACAGTCTATCTTTGTTAGTATCATTAACGCGTAGAAAAGAAGAGAAAGAAAGAGACACAATTAGCGTATGTAAATCTCTTTTTAAGCTTCTATTTATTTAGCCGCAGTATCAAGAACAATTCCATGTCGTCAACGAAATGCTGTAAAGGGAGTTGCATGTATAAAATAGAGCGCCACGCGGCAGCGCCATATGCGTGAATCGCGAGCGCATTCTCATTCTCATTACTACCGCATTTACTACTACCGAGGGATAACCGCATTTTCGTGTCGGGAGGAAACACAATTTCTCGGCATCTTCATTATACCGTCGTCGCGCTCGCGCGCGAGACAAACATCCGGCGCGGACGTGAGCGCGGTCGTTCCGGGCGTTCAAACAACGGATCTCTCTCGATCGCGATCGCGAGATTTCTCCACAAAAACGAGAATCAAACGAATTCCCGCCGCGGGGGGGGGGGGGGGG